>NW_027979389.1:0-204 GCF_054177405.1 Leptonychotes weddellii
GCCTGGGTGGCTCAGTCGTTAAGCGTCTGCCTTCGGCTCAGGTCATGATTCCAGGTCCTGGGATCGAGCCCCGCATCGGGCTCCCTGCTCCGCGGGAAGCCTGCTTCTCCTTCTCCCACTCCCCCTGCTTGTGTTCCCTCTCTCGCTGTGTCTCTCTCTCTGTCAAATAAATAAATAAAATCTTTAAAAAAAAAAAAAAGAAAA
>NW_027979390.1:0-204 GCF_054177405.1 Leptonychotes weddellii
AAAAAAAATAAATGTCAGCATTCGAGGTCACTGATGATGGCTTCAATAGCTTTTTTTTTAAAAAGATTTTATTTGAGAGAGCATGAGAGAGCACAAGTAGGGGGAGGGGCAGAGGGAGAAGCAGACTCCCCACTGAGCACACGGGGTTCAATCCCAGGACCCTGGGATCAGGACCTGAGCCGAAGGCAGACGCTTAACCGACTG
>NW_027979391.1:0-204 GCF_054177405.1 Leptonychotes weddellii
CGGGAGCCTGGGTGGCTCAGTTGGTTAAGCGACTGCCTTCGGCTCAGGTCATAATCCTGGAGTCCCTGGATCGAGTCCCGCATCGGGCTTCCTGCTCGGCAGGGAGTCTGCTTCTCCCTCTGACCCTCCCCTCTCTCATGTGCTCTTTCTCATTCTCTCTCTCTCAAATAAATAATTAAAAATCTTTAAAAAAAAAAAAGTGAC
>NW_027979392.1:0-204 GCF_054177405.1 Leptonychotes weddellii
GGGGCGCCTGGGTGGCTCAGATGGTTAAGCGTCTGCCTTCGGCTCAGGTCATGATCCCAGGGTCCTGGGATCGAGTCCCACATCGGGCTCCTGACTCAGCGGGGAGTCTGCTTCTTCCTCTCCCTCTGCCTCTCCCACTGCTCATGCGCTCTCTCTCTCTCTATCTCTGTGTCTCAAATGAATAAATAAAATCTTTAAAAAAAA
>NW_027979393.1:0-204 GCF_054177405.1 Leptonychotes weddellii
GAACTGTTGTTAAGAATTTGTAAACATGAAAGTATTGTACATACTCTGGCTAAGATCTCTAAACTTTAATCCCTAGATCCAATTCTTCAAAAGCAGACTAGAAATTTCTGCCTTGGCCATTAAACCTAGAGAAAATGAGAATGAAAACTGTTGGCAAAATCAGCTGAGAAACAAATGTGTAGGCATTCTTCTCCCACGTTACCA
>NW_027979394.1:0-204 GCF_054177405.1 Leptonychotes weddellii
GATGCTTCAGGAGGGAAGTAGTTTTCAGCCCAATTGCCACCAACTGAGCTGGGAAATCTGTCTTGATACCTTTATCCAAGGGAGGAATATTTGGATATCTGATACTTCATGGAAATTGGTGAGGAGGGCTCTGATATTTCAAAAGCAAAATATTGAACTAGGTCTCACTCTAAAATCTTAGGCACTTTTTTTTTTTTTTAAAGA
>NW_027979395.1:0-1086 GCF_054177405.1 Leptonychotes weddellii
GCCGCGCTGCCCTCCGCCCTCCTCGCCAGCGTCCTGCCCAGCTGGCTTCCCCCATGCAGGGAACACTTGCAGGTAGTAGCTAGTAGCACACTGTTTGCTCAGGCCAAGCCCACACCACTTCTGAGCCCGGGGTGTGTGGGGAAAACCAACACGTGCTTCCTGTCTCCTCAGTATAAGGCAGATACCCTGAAGACTATGCAGACGAAACAGGATCTCAAAGAGGAGCACCCATGGGTCGACTACACCTCCCCTTCCTTAATAACACTGCTGTTTACAGACCTGGGGGTGTTGACGCCCTCAGCAGTCAGCGACGAGCTCATCAAGCTGTATCTGTAGCCACTGGATCCCTTCCTGCGGGCGCACAGCTGTTGCTCATGGGGCAGGGTGAGTAGCCTCTTGACCCCTCCGTGAGCCAGGCCATACTAAATTTTTTTTTTCTTTAAAGCTTCTATTTTTTTTTTTTAAAGATTTTATTTATTTATTTGAGAGAGAGAATGAGAGAGAGAGAGAGCACATGAGAGGGGGGAGGGTCAGAGGGAGAAGCAGACTCCCCGCTGAGCAGGGAGCCCGATGCGGGACTCGATCCCCGGACTCCAGGATCATGACCTGAGCCGAAGGCAGTCGCTTAACCAACTGAGCCACCCAGGCGCCCTAAAGCTTCTATTTTTAAGTAATCTCTACCGTAAGTGGGGCTCGAACTCACAACCCTGAGATCAAGAGTCCCATGCTCCACTGACTGAGCCAGCCAGATGCCCCTAAAACTGAATTTTTTTTTTTTTTAATGAAGACTTAGGGACGAAGGACTTAAACCTTAAGACTTGGAAAATTTTTTTTATCCATTTCAGCCCCATCTAAAATGTGTTCATGGTTTCCCTAAAACCCAACCTGAATTGCGTTTATGGTTTCTAGACACTTTCCAGTTTCCAGAAATACAAGTTAGATTATTGGCTACTTAACCAATGAAAGCCATGCCCAAGCCCACCTCCCTTCTTCCCTGCACTCCAGACTGATTTGCCAAAAGCATCGATTAAAGAGATGCAGGCCTGCAAAAGCAGGCATTCCTACCTGCAGCCAGGCGCCCCTGCA
>NW_027979396.1:0-204 GCF_054177405.1 Leptonychotes weddellii
CAGTGGGTAGGGGCCAGGAATGCTGCTCAACATCTTACAGTGCACAGGACAGCCCCCTGTCCCCCAACAATAAGGATGATCTGACTCTAAATGTCAACAGTGCTGAGGTTGAGAAACTGTGCCTGCCAAAATACATTCAGTCTCCAGTGCTTAGATGCACACAAGTCAAGTACAGTGTCTCTAAGACCCAAGAAAGACACAGGC
>NW_027979397.1:0-204 GCF_054177405.1 Leptonychotes weddellii
AAAATAAATAAATGTCAGCATTCGAGGTCACTGATGATGGCTTCAATAGCTTTTTTTTTAAAAAGATTTTATTTGAGAGAGCATGAGAGAGCACAAGTAGGGGGAGGGGCAGAGGGAGAAGCAGACTCCCCACTGAGCACACGGGGTTCAATCCCAGGACCCTGGGATCAGGACCTGAGCCGAAGGCAGACGCTTAACCGACTG
>NW_027979398.1:0-204 GCF_054177405.1 Leptonychotes weddellii
GAACAAACACCTTAAATTGTAAATATATGGGTAAATATATGAGACTTTTTCCTTCTTCTTCAAAATCTCTTTAAAGCCATTTAAGCAAAAATAGTGTACTGTGGGGACTTTTAACAAATATAAGTAAAATGTATGACAAAAATAGCACAGTCTGGGACGCCTGGGTGGCTCAGTCGGTTAAGCGTCTGCCTTCGGCTCAGGTCA
>NW_027979399.1:0-204 GCF_054177405.1 Leptonychotes weddellii
CTATAAACATTGGGGTGCACATGCCCTTCGGAACACTACATTTGTATCTTTGGGGTAAATACCCGGTAGTGCAATTGCTGGGTCATAGCGTAGCTCTATTTTCAACTTTTTGAGGAACCTCCATACTGTTTTCCAGAGTGGCTGCACCAGCTTGCATTCCCACCAACAGTGTAGGAGGGTTCCCCTTTCTCTGCATCCTGGCCA
>NW_027979400.1:0-204 GCF_054177405.1 Leptonychotes weddellii
CTTTCTTTTTTTTTTGTGCTGAAACCTGGGAATGAATAAAAACTACTGATTTATAATGATTATCTGGAGGCCTTTTTAACTCAGTCTTTTGTCAATACAACAAAAGACTACCTGTGAATATCTGAATCCATACTCTGGGAAGGAAGAGAGTGGACCAGACTTGGCTACACTTCACATACGCACACACACACACACACACTAAAC
>NW_027979401.1:0-204 GCF_054177405.1 Leptonychotes weddellii
ACTGGTTGTATATGCTTTGCTGTCTTCCATCACTCATTCCTTGACATTCTTCTTCTTCTTTTTTAAATTTTTCATTGTTATGTTAATCACCATACATTACATCATTAGTTTTTGATGTAGTGTTCCATGATTCATTGTTTGTGCATAACACCCAGTGCTCCATGCAGAACGTGCCCTCTTTAATACCCATCACCAGGCTCACCC
>NW_027979402.1:0-204 GCF_054177405.1 Leptonychotes weddellii
CACCAGCTTGCCTTCCTTTGGTTTTCTTGGTCATGACCTCCTATGCCCTTTTATTTATTTATTTTTTGGACCTTTTTAAATTGTTATGTTAATCACCATACATTACATCATTAGTTTTTGATGTAGTGTTCCATGATTCATTGTTTGTGCATAACACCCAGTGCTCCATGCAGTATGTGCCCTCTTTAATACCCATCACCAGGC
>NW_027979403.1:0-204 GCF_054177405.1 Leptonychotes weddellii
AATTCGGGTTCCATACTTCTATAGTTATTAGTACTGTTATTAACTGCACAGAATGGCTTCTGGAACAAGACTTTTGTTTTCTTGTAAATGTTTGTAACGGCAGAACTATGGTGCCTTTTTATTTGAGCCATTTGTCTCATCTCATTGGAGCGGGAAAACCTTTTGTCAAAATGGCTTTCTGAATCACTAGACTGAGGTATACGT
>NW_027979404.1:0-204 GCF_054177405.1 Leptonychotes weddellii
AAGATGGCGGAGGAATAGGAGACCTGGATTTCCTCTGGTCCCAGGAATTAAGCTGGATAGGGATCAAAACAATCTGAACACCTAGGAACTCAACAGGAGATCGAAGAAAAGAAGAGCAACAACTCTCTGAACAGAAAAGCGACCACTTTCTGGAAGGTAGGACGTGTGGAGAAGTGAATCCGAGGCGATATTCGGGAGGCTAGA
>NW_027979405.1:0-204 GCF_054177405.1 Leptonychotes weddellii
TGGGCGCCTGGGTGGCTCAGTTGGTTAAGCGACTGCCTTCGGCTCAGGTCATGATCCCGGGGTCCTGGGATCGAGTCCCGCGTCGGGCTCCCTGCTCTGCGGGGAGCCTGCTTCTCCCTCTCCCACTCCCCCTGCTTGTGTTCCCTCTCTCGCTGTGTCTCTCTCTGTCAAATAAATAAAATAAAAAATCTTTAAAAAAAAAAA
>NW_027979406.1:0-1085 GCF_054177405.1 Leptonychotes weddellii
AGACCTATCCACAGAGACCTGGCAGGCCAGAAAGGACTGGCAGGATATATTCAGAGCACTAAATGAGAAAAATATGCAGCCAAGAATACTCTATCCAGCTAGGCTGTCATTGAAAATAGAAGGAGAGATAAAAAGCTTCCAGGACAAACAAAAACTAAAGGAATTTGCAAACACAAAACCAGCCCTATGAGAAATATTGAAAGGGGTCCTCTAAGCAAAGACCTAAAAGTAACAGACCAGAAAGGAACACAGACAAAATACAGAACAGTCACCTCATAGGCAATACAATGGCACTAAATTCATATCTTTCAATAGTTACCCTGAATGTAAATGGGCTAAATGCCCCAATCAAAAGACACAGGCTAACAGACTGGATTAAAAAACAAGACCCATCAATATGCTGTCTGCAAGAGACTCATTTTAGACCCAAAGACACCCCCAGATTGAAAGTGAGGGGGTGGAAAACCATTTACCATGCTAATGGACACCAAAAGAAAGCTGGGGTGGCAATCCTTACATCAGACAAATTAGTTTTTAAACCAAAGACTGTTATAAGAGATGAGGAAGGACACTATATCATACTTAAAGGGTCTATCCAATAAGATCTAACAACTGTAAATATCTATGCCCCTAACATGGGAGCAGCCAATTATATAAGCCAATTAATAACAAAAGCAAAGAAAGACATTGACAATAATACAATAATAGTGGGGGACTTTAACACCCTCCTTACTGAAATGGACAGATCATCGAAGAAAAAGATCAACAAGGAAATAAAGACTTTAAATGACACACTGGACCAAATGGACTTCACAGATATATTCAGAACATTCCATTCCAAAGCAACAGAATACACATTCTTCTCTAGTACCCGGGGAACATTCTCCAGAATAGATCACATCCTAGGTCACAAATCAGGTCTCAACCAGTACCAAAAGATTGCTTTCATTCCCTGCATATTTTCGGGCCACAATGCTTTGAAACCAGAACTCCATCACAAGAGGAAAGTTGGAAAAAACTCAAATACATGGAGGCTAAAGAGCATCCTACTAAAGAATGAATGGGTCAACCAGGAAATTAAAGAA
>NW_027979407.1:0-204 GCF_054177405.1 Leptonychotes weddellii
AGAGGCTTTCAAAGTAAGGTCCTCAGAACAGCAGCAGAAGCATCACCTAGAAACTTCTGCTAGAAATGCAAATTCTTTTTGCTTTCTTTTTTTTTTTTTTTTAAAGATTTTATTTATTTATTTGAGAAAGAGAGAGAGGGAGGGAGAACGAGGAGGGAGAGTGAGAAGGAGAAGCAGACTCCCCGCTGAGCAGAGAGCCCGATG
>NW_027979408.1:0-204 GCF_054177405.1 Leptonychotes weddellii
AGGGCGCCTGGGTGGCTCAGTTGGTTAAGCGACTGCCTTCGGCTCAGGTCATGATCCTGGAGTCCCTGGATCGAGTCCCGCATCGGGCTCCCTGCTCGGCAGGGAGCCTGCTTCTCCCTCTGACCCTCCCCCCTCTCATGTGCTCTCTGTCTCTCTTATTCTCTCTGTCTCAGATAAATAAATAAAATCTTTAAAAAAAAAAAA
>NW_027979409.1:0-204 GCF_054177405.1 Leptonychotes weddellii
AACCATGAGAGACGATGGACTCTGAAAAACAAACTGAGGGTTCTAGAGGGGAGGGGGGTGGGAGGATGGGTTAGCCTGGTGATGGGTATTAAAGAGGGCACATTCTGCATGGAGCACTGGGTGTTATGCACAAACAATGAATCATGGAACACTACATCTAAAACTAATGATGTAATGTATGGGGATTAACATAACAATAAAAAA
>NW_027979410.1:0-204 GCF_054177405.1 Leptonychotes weddellii
CTTCAGCTGCTGGGCTTCATTTAAACCTTGGTCATTAAAAAGCTGTTCCTCTGTTTCCTCTGCGTGGTTCATATTTAGCCAAAGAGATTTATTTCTCCAATAAACCCCCCTCTCCAGACAGCCGCATTCATCTGCTCCTCCTACTGAGGAAAGAAAAGAAGTCACCTAGAACTCTGGCGCTGGTGAAAGCAGAAAAAATGACCA
>NW_027979411.1:0-204 GCF_054177405.1 Leptonychotes weddellii
TCCATGCACTACGGGCCTTCCTTAATACCTACCACCGGGCCAACACATCCCCCCACCTTGCTCCCCTCCCAAACCCTCAGTCTGTTTCTCAGAGTCCATAGTCTCTCGTGGTTCATCTCCCCCTCCAATTTCCCCCCCTTCATTTTTCCCTTCCCTCTCCCAATGACCTCCATGCTATTCCTTATGTTCCACAAATAAGGGAAA
>NW_027979412.1:0-204 GCF_054177405.1 Leptonychotes weddellii
ATTATCACCCAGATTATTCCCCTACTTTTTCACTAGACTGCTCAAAATGATTTTTTTTTAATTTTTTTATTGTAATGTTAATCACCATACATTACATCATTAGTTTTAGATGTAGTGTTCCATGATTCATTGTTTGTGCATAACACCCAGTGCTCCATGCAGAATGTGCCCTCTTTAATACCCATCACCAGGCTAACCCATCCG
>NW_027979413.1:0-204 GCF_054177405.1 Leptonychotes weddellii
CACTCCCCTGCATCGGGGGGCCCATCCTCCTGTCTCTTCTCCAGGAGACCGAGGGGAGAAAGGAGTACGCGGGGAGAAAGGTGAGCCCGGCTCGTGGTCCTGGGGGCGCCTCGGGAGGCTTTGTCCACGTGGGGGTCCCAGAGCCGCAGTCAGCCTGGCAGCCTCCCCTGGGGAGGGTCTCAGACCCAAGTCCCTCTTCCGGCA
>NW_027979414.1:0-204 GCF_054177405.1 Leptonychotes weddellii
CTTAAGTGTTCTGAAATTCCATCCCTTTGTTTGCAAAATGCAAATAATAGCCGATATTTATTTCTTTTTTTTTTATTCTTATGTTAATCCCCATACATTACATCATTAGTTTAAATGAAGTGTTCCATGATTCATTGTTTGTGCATAACACCCAGTGCTCCATGCAGAATGTGCCCTCCTCAATACCCACCACCAGGCCAGCCC
>NW_027979415.1:0-204 GCF_054177405.1 Leptonychotes weddellii
AGATTCTGAGAAAAAGGCAAAGAAGGGAATAATAAGAGATGTAAATCTCTAATAAGAGATGCAGATCTCTCACTAGAAATAGTAGCCAAAGAATAGGTAAAAATTGTGACTAAACATTTACTATAACTTTTAAAAACTTAATAAAGCAAGTCAGGGTCATAAAGTAGAAATGTAAGAATCAGGGGCGAGATAGTAAAAAGTTTA
>NW_027979416.1:0-204 GCF_054177405.1 Leptonychotes weddellii
CATATTTAATACTTTAAAAGAATCTTAACCATGATCAAGTGGGATTTATTTCAAGGATGCAAGAATGTCTCAACATCCACAAATCAATCAATGTGATACACCACATTAACAAAATGAAGGACAAAAGTCATGAGCATCTCAATAGATACAGAAAAAGCATTTGACAAAAGTCAACATCCATTTATGATAAAAATTCCCAGCAAA
>NW_027979417.1:0-1085 GCF_054177405.1 Leptonychotes weddellii
ATCCTCCACCATGACCATCACTCTCTGCACCATCACCATCACCCTCAGCACCACCACCATCACCCTCAGCACCACCACCACCATCCCTACCACCACCATCACCCTCACCAGCACCCCCACCACGACCATCACCCTCAGCATCACCACCACTATCACCTCCACTATCATCACCATCATCACCACCATCACCATCAACACCAGCACCATTACCCATTCCACTCCAGAAGGAAAGATGATGTGGTTTCCTCCTCTTTGTTAGGCATTTACTGAATGCTAACAACCTGGCAGGCACTGTGCTGAGGACTTGACATGTCTCATCTCATTTAATCCTGACAGTAACCCTCTGTAGTAGGTATTATTGTTGTCATCCTCATTCTAAAATGAGGACATGGAGGCTTAAGGAGTTATAGTACATTACCCAAAGGCACATAGCTGATACATGGGAGTGTCTGGAGTAGAATCCAGATCTGATAGAAAAACTCATGCTCTTCACGCTAAGCTATCAGCTTGTAAGGAAAGGCATTTGGAAAAAGTTAGTGTTGACTGATATAAATGTTGGGAGTTCTTTTTCTAAATTTTAGTATTCAAATAATTCTGTTTTCCAAGCCCCAGTTGCCCTTTACCCCAGGCTGTTAAATACAGCCCTCGAATTATCAGCATTTAATAAGTGCCCAGACCTCTGCAAGATATGGTGAGGGTCAAAAGTATGAAGAAACTTGCATTCTCGGTGGGGGACACTAGGAGCCAATTTCATGGAAAACAGAAATGATTTCTAAACAGTGGCACAGAACAGCATTAAGCCCTAAATCAGGGATGTGCTGAAGCAAATACCTGTTGGTACAAGGTAGAGACAGAACAGGCATGGAGAGGTGAAAGAAAGAGGGAGAGGGCGCCTGGGTGGCTCAGTTGGTTAAGCGACTGCCTTCGGCTCAGGTCATGATCCTGGAGTCCCTGGATCGAGTCCCGCATCGGGCTTCCTGCTCGGCAGGGAGTCTGCTTCGTCCTCTGACCCTATCCCCTCTCAGGTGTTCTCTCTCTCTCATTCTCTCTCTCTCAAATAAATAAATAAAATCTTTAAAAAAAAA
>NW_027979418.1:0-204 GCF_054177405.1 Leptonychotes weddellii
AAACCCACAAAAACCCACAAAAAGTTTTTGGTGAGTTTCATTTAAAGAGGATTTAAAGTATATATGATATGTCAATGAATTGTAATCATTATTCTGTTGGATGCTCAAACTGTCTCATCTTTGGCCACAGCGAGTCCCTTCAAATTGGACTCCATTTCCTTCCACAGGACCTGGTTGCCCTGGTAGCTTCCTCGCTTTCGGGCA
>NW_027979419.1:0-204 GCF_054177405.1 Leptonychotes weddellii
AGGGATGGGGCGCCTGGGTGGCTCAGTTGGTTAAGCGACTGCCTTCGGCTCAGGTCATGATCCTGGAGTCCCGGGATCGAGTCCCGCATCGGGCTCCCTGCTGTCAGCAGGGAGTCTGCTTCTCCCTCTGACCCTCCCCCCTCTCATGTACTCGCTCTCTCTCATTCTCTCTCTCTCAAATACATAAATAAAATCTTTTTAAAA
>NW_027979420.1:0-204 GCF_054177405.1 Leptonychotes weddellii
TGAAATTTCTTTTTTTTTTTTTTTAAAGATTTTATTTATTTATTTGAGAGAGAGAGAATGAGAGACAGAGAGCATGAGAGGGAGGAGGGTCAGAGGGAGAAGCAGACTCCCTGCCGAGCAGGGAGCCCGATGCGGGACTCGATCCCGGGACTCCAGGATCATGACCTGAGCCGAAGGCAGTCGCTTAACCAACTGAGCCACCCA
>NW_027979421.1:0-204 GCF_054177405.1 Leptonychotes weddellii
AACTCACCCTCATACTTTGCACTACGAAGGAATACTGACAATAATGAGGACTCACGATTGTCCTTATTGCCGAATATTATTCTAGGTTTATTGCCCTTATCGCTTTGGTTATGGGACATACTTTCGCCTATCAACAGGGACTTTATTTAGCAATATTGCTGTTAGCAACATCAGAGTTTAAGAGTGAAGTATCAACTTCAACAA
>NW_027979422.1:0-204 GCF_054177405.1 Leptonychotes weddellii
GGGCACCTGGGTGGCTCAGTTGGTTGAGCGACTGCCTTCGGCTCAGGTCATGATCCTGGAGTCCCGGGATCGAGTCCCGCATCGGGCTCCCTGCTCGGCAGGGAGTCTGCTTCTCCCTCTGACCCTCCTCCCTCTCATGCTCTCTGTATCTCATTCTCTCTGTCTCAAATAAATAAATAAAATCTTTAAAAAAAAAAAAAAAAA
>NW_027979423.1:0-204 GCF_054177405.1 Leptonychotes weddellii
CCCCCCCCCCCCCCCCCCCCGCCATGGCCGGAATGGCCACTCTGGAGGGGGACAGGAGGGTGGCCAGCCCCAGGCTAAACCTTCCCCCATGTAAACTCAGTGGATCCGCATGACTGCGTGAGAATGGGCAAAGGCATCATAAAGACCATTTTGCAGGTGGGGAAACTGAGGCCTATACTGCAGCTGGGATTGGGCCCAGGCTGC
>NW_027979424.1:0-204 GCF_054177405.1 Leptonychotes weddellii
ACATGTCCTACCTGTGATGGAGAGCATGGGAGGCTCTGATCTGGGCTGGGGCTTCAGGAGAGGGAACAGAGGCAGGAGACAGAAAAGTCCGGATGAGGAGGTTGAGGGATGGCAGGCAGGGACATTGCTGCTGTAGAACTGGAAGGCTATAGCAGCTGGTTGACTGAGGGGCTGAGGGGGAGCAGGAGTCTGGACCCAACCTGG
>NW_027979425.1:0-204 GCF_054177405.1 Leptonychotes weddellii
GATACAATTACTAATCAGAGCCATCTTTTAGTCCATTTCTACTAAAATTCCAGAATAAACTTGTAATATTTCCATATTCTGACTTACATGCTATTTCATTTCATATATTCTACTTTTATTTAGTCTAAACAAGACTAGTATTGGTCAACAGCAAATTTATCAAGGCAAAATTTTAGTTTTAGATCACAGATCTGGAGGGAAAAA
>NW_027979426.1:0-204 GCF_054177405.1 Leptonychotes weddellii
AGCCCCTTAGTCTATGACATGTTTTTATTTTTATTTTTTTTCTATTAAGAGAATTATGTCATATTTATTTTTTTGTGTTATGTTAATCACCATACATCATTAGTTTTTGATGTAGTGTTCCATGATTCATTGTTTGCGTATAACACCCAGTGCTCCATGCAGTACGTGCCCTCTTTAATACCCATCACCAGGCTAACCCGTGCC
>NW_027979427.1:0-204 GCF_054177405.1 Leptonychotes weddellii
AGATACTGAGAAAAAGGCAAAGAAGGGAATAATAAGAGATGTAAATCTCTAATAAGAGATGCAGATCTCTCACTAGAAATAGTAGCCAAAGAATAGGTAAAAATTGTGACTAAACATTTACTATAACTTTTAAAAACTTAATAAAGCAAGTCAGGGTCATAAAGTAGAAATGTAAGAATCAGGGGCGAGATAGTAAAAAGTTTA
>NW_027979428.1:0-1085 GCF_054177405.1 Leptonychotes weddellii
ATTTTCATCTTTACAGTCATATTCCATCCCTTCATCGTATTAACCCTTATTTTTATACATATATAAGTTTTACTTTCTTTAAATTTTTGGGAAGCACTTTCTTCTAACAGACCAAAATATGCCCAAAATCTAGTGTGTGGCACTGATCTATGCACCAGCCTGATCATATTTGATCATATTCTGTTTTTTTTTGGTCTTGTTTTGTTTTTGTTTGTTTTTATCTTATCTTTTTCTTTTTTCTTTCTTTCCCTTTCTTTTCCCCTGGTTTCAGGTCTTTTCTGATTTGTTTAGTGTATATTTTCTGGGGACACTGTTACCCTGTTAGCATTTTGTTCTCTCATTCATCTATTCTCCTCTGGACAAAATGACAAGATGGAAAAAATCACCTCAACAAAAAGAACAAGAGGCAGTACCAACTGCCCGGGACCTAATCAATTCGGACATTAGTAACATGTCGGAACTAGAGTTCAGAATGATGATTTTAAAGATACTACCTGGGCTTGAAAAAATATGGAAGTTATTAGAGAAACCCTTTCTGGAGAAATAAAAAAACTAAAATCTAACCAAGTCGAAATCAAAAAGGCTATTAATGAGGTGCAATAAAAAATGGAGGCTCTAACTACTAGGATAAATGAGGCAGAAGAGAGAATTAGTGATATAGAAGACCAAATGATGGAAAATAAAGAAGCTGAGAAAAGAGAGATAAACAACTACTGGATCACGAGGACAGAATTTGAGAGATAAGTGATACCGTAAGACGAAACAACATTAGAATAATTGGGATCCCAGAAGAAGAAAAAAGAGAGAGGGGCAGAAGGTATTTTGGAGCAAATTATAGCAGAGAACTTCCCTAATTTGGGGAAGGAAACAGGCATCAAAATCCAGGAGGCACAGAGAACCCCTCTCAAAATCAATAAAAATAGGTCAACACCCTGACATCTAATAGTAAAACTTACGAGTCTCAGAGACAAAGAGAAAATCCTGAAAGCAGCTTGGGAGAAGAGATATGTAACCTACAAGGGTAGAAACATTAGACTGGCAACAGACCTATCCACAGAGACCTGGCAGGCCAGAAAGGACTGGCA
>NW_027979429.1:0-204 GCF_054177405.1 Leptonychotes weddellii
AGCCTGGTGGTGGGTATTGAGGAGGGCACATTCTGCATGGAGCACTGGGTGTTATGCACAAACAGTGAATCATGGAACACTTTATCTAAAACTAATGATGTGATGTATGGGGATTAACATAAGAATAAAAAAAAAACGTAAAAAAAATCATTCTTACCCTGATGACTCCCAATGTCTGCCCACGGTGCCGCCCTTTCCTCTGAG
>NW_027979430.1:0-204 GCF_054177405.1 Leptonychotes weddellii
ACTCAACCCATGAAGCAATAACTCCCCATCCCCCCTTCTCCTCAGCCCCTGGTAACCTCTGATCTACTTTCCATCATTATGTGTTTGACTACCCTAGATACCTCATGTAAGTGGAATCATACAATATTTGTCTTTTTGTGTCTGGCTTATTTCATTAGGCTTAATGTTTTCAAGGTTCATCTATGTTGTAGCCTATATCAGAAC
>NW_027979431.1:0-204 GCF_054177405.1 Leptonychotes weddellii
AATTATCTGTCAGGTACATCGGGGAAGCCTCAGCCACCCCAACCACGCAGGAAAATGAATCACACACAAGCACACAGACACAGGGCTGCGCAGTCTCGCCCTCGGCCCCAGGGGCTCAGCCGGGCCAGCCCCGGACTGCCGACCTGCCTGCATCTGCCCCACGTCCTAGCGGGACACTGACCGCCCCCTCCAGCCTGAGCTCCT
>NW_027979432.1:0-204 GCF_054177405.1 Leptonychotes weddellii
AAGTTACCCTGTTACTTTTTATTTATTTATTTTTTTGATGTTTGGTATGTTAGGTGTATTTTTTTTATTATGTTATGTTAATCCCCATACATTACATCATTAGTTTTTGACGTAGTGTTCCATGATTCATTGTTTGTGCATAACACCCAGTGCTCCATGCAGAACGTGCCCTCTTTAATACCCATCACCAGGCCAACCCCTCCG
>NW_027979433.1:0-204 GCF_054177405.1 Leptonychotes weddellii
AAGATACTTTTTAAAAGCATCATTTAAAATTGTCACATACTGGGCGCCTGGGTGGCTCAGATGGTTAAGCGTCTGCCTTCAGCTCAGGTCATGATCCCAGGGTCCTGGGATCGAGTCCCGCATCGGGCTCTCTGCTCCTTGGGAGCCTGCTTCTCCCTCTGCCTCTCTCTCTCTCTCTGTCTCTCATGAATAAATAAAATAAAT
>NW_027979434.1:0-204 GCF_054177405.1 Leptonychotes weddellii
GTCCCACGGTGAGGCTTTCTCTGGGGCAAGGGCCCCCAGCCTGAGCAGAAAGCCACAGAGCCCCTGAGGGGTGGTGGCTCTGTGGGCTCCGTGGCCACTGCCCTGGTTGGTTCTCGTTCCATCTGGGGGAGGCAGGGGCTGGCCAAGCCAGCTCAGAAACAATCCGTCTACTTCACCCTTAGCTCTTCAACTCGACTGAACAAC
>NW_027979435.1:0-204 GCF_054177405.1 Leptonychotes weddellii
GGGGCGCCTGAGTGGCTCAGTCGGTTAAGCGACTGCCTTCGGCTCAGGTCATGATCCTGGAGTCCCTGGATCGAGTCCCGCATCAGGCTCCCTGCTCGGCGGGGAGTCTGCTTCTCCCTCTGACCCTCCCCCTCTCATGTGCTCTCTCTCTCTCTTTCATTCTGTCTCAAATAAATAAATAAAATCTTTAAAAATAAAAAAAAA
>NW_027979436.1:0-204 GCF_054177405.1 Leptonychotes weddellii
AAGAAACTTTTTAAAAGCATCATTTAAAATTGTCACATACTGGGCGCCTGGGTGGCTCAGATGGTTAAGCGTCTGCCTTCAGCTCAGGTCATGATCCCAGGGTCCTGGGATCGAGTCCCGCATCGGGCTCTCTGCTCCTTGGGAGCCTGCTTCTCCCTCTGCCTCTCTCTCTCTCTCTGTCTCTCATGAATAAATAAAATAAAT
>NW_027979437.1:0-204 GCF_054177405.1 Leptonychotes weddellii
AACTCAGACATACAGATAAGCAATGGTCTTAACTATGTCCTTCCAGATTTTTTTCCTTTGGACACAGGTGTATATTTTGTTACAATAATTCCTGCCTCTCCAAAAAACCTTCAAAAATAATAAAAATCAAATAGTAAAAATAAAGGCAGACTGGGTCCTAACTGTACCACTGATGCTCATTTATATACAAGTCTATGTGCATTC
>NW_027979438.1:0-204 GCF_054177405.1 Leptonychotes weddellii
AGACATCCAGCAGGTACTGCTCATGCCATGGCTGCTGCAGGCCGTGGGGCTTGAGGTGTGCCGCACCCCCTGTCTGGAGGATGTGGTCGATCCAGCCCACCAGCCTCTGAGCAGGGGTCAGGGGGTGGGAGCGCCTGATGATGCTGGCGGCCACTGCTGCTGACTTGTACCTGTTGGCAGAGACAGAGGCAGGGTGTTACTCAT
>NW_027979439.1:0-1085 GCF_054177405.1 Leptonychotes weddellii
TACAGCAGGTAGACTGCCACCTATGAACCAGGAAGAGGACTGCCATCAGAAACCCAATCTGCTGGGGCACCTGGGTGGCTCAGTTGTTAAGCATCTGCCTTTGGCTCGGGTCATGATCCCAGGGTCCTGGGATCGAGCGCCGCCTGGGGCTCCCTGCTCGGCGGGAAGCCTGCTTCTCTCTCTCCCTCTGCTCCTGCTTATGTTCCCTCTCTCACTGTGTCTCTCTCTGTCAAACAAAATCTAAAAAAATAATAATAATAAAAATAAGTAAAATAAAAAAAGAAAAAAGAAACCCAATCTGCTGGCACCCTGACCTTGGACTTCCCAGCCCCCGGAACTGTGAGAAGTAAATGTTTGTTGTTTAAGTCTATGGTATTTTTGTTATAGTAGCCCAAATGGACTAAGATGGTTACCAAATACCCAATAAAGTCTAGCCTCTGTGCCAACTCTCTGAGATCTTTGGCATCTCATTGATTCACACCAAAGTTGTTCTTCTTAGAGGTTCTGATGCTTTAGAAGACTCAAAATGTGCTCAAGGTCACACAGGCAAAATTCAAAACCAGATCTGCCAAGGTCCAGTGTGTCCCAAACTCAAAATTCCTGGGTCCCATCCTCCCACCCTTAATTCAGTAAATCTAGGGACAGGCCTAAGAATTTGTATTTTAGGGCGCCTGGGTGGCTCAATTGGTTAAGCGACTGCCTTCGGCTCAGGTCATGATCCTGGAGTCCCGGGATCGAGTCCCGCATCGGGCTCCCTGCTCGGCAGGGAGTCTGCTTCTCCCTCTGACCCTCCTCCTTCTCATGCTCTCTGTCTCTCATTCTCTCTGTCTCAAATAAATAAATAAAATCTTTAAAAAAAAAAAAAAAGAATTTGTATTTTAAAAGTTTCCTGGGTGACTGAAGATCAGCTAGGTTTGAGAACCATTTACAAAGAGCCACTGAGATGCAGGATCTAGTTACAATGTAGCTGTAAAGTGCTGCCTTGTCTTTGCCCCCTGCTCAAAATAAAGCTGTTACCTTTCTAGCCCTGTCCGCCATGGTGCTTAGCAGCCAGGGATGCATGGTCTCAGACATGTTTACCAAGT
>NW_027979440.1:0-204 GCF_054177405.1 Leptonychotes weddellii
AAGCATTTGTGCCATAGCCCAAACCACTTTCACCTCTTTAACTCTCAATACTAAAATCAAGCAAAGGGCACAAAGCACAATGAGGCAGGAGTCTGAGCCGGGGAAAGGGGTCAGATTCCTCTGGACATCAATCTGAGCCGAAGGCTCTCTTCAAGTTCTTTTTCCACGGCATATAAGTTCCATTGAACCAAGTATATCTGTATC
>NW_027979441.1:0-204 GCF_054177405.1 Leptonychotes weddellii
TGAACGGGCGCCTGGGTGGCTCAGTTGGTTAAGCGACTGCCTTCGGCTCAGGTCATGATCCTGGAGTCCCGGGATCGAGTCCCGCATCGGGCTCCCTGCTCGGCGGGGAGTCTGCTTCTCCCTCTGACCCTCCTCCCTCTCATGCTCTCTGTATCTCATTCTCTCTGTCTCAAATAAATAAATAAAATCTTTAAAAAAAAAAAA
>NW_027979442.1:0-204 GCF_054177405.1 Leptonychotes weddellii
ACACGGAGAAGGAGGAGGGCGACGAGGTGGCGCACGAGGTGGAGATGATCATCAAGCACAACCGGTTCGTCAGGGAGACCTACGACTTCGACATCGCCGTCATCAAGCTGAAGACGCCCATCACCTTCCGCAGGAACGTGGCCCCCGCCTGCCTGCCCCAGAAGGACTGGGCCGAGGCCACGCTCATGACACAGAAGACAGGCA
>NW_027979443.1:0-204 GCF_054177405.1 Leptonychotes weddellii
GAAAATCAATTCATAACATTCTTTAAAACCCCATGGAATATAAAATTAGAAATGGCAAGTACTTTTTTTTTTTATTCTTATGTTAATCCCCATACATTACATAATTAGTTCTAGATGAAGTGTTCCATGATTCATTGTTCGTGCATAACACCCAGTGCTCCATGCAGAACGTGCCCTCCTCAATACCCACCCCCAGGCCAACCC
>NW_027979444.1:0-204 GCF_054177405.1 Leptonychotes weddellii
CTTTACAGCCACCAGCCATTCCCGCAGCACAGCCGATGTGTTGTCTGAGTTGTGGTCTGTGGCTACCCTGCAAAGCAGAGCAAGGCAGTCAGTGCGAGACGGGAGACTGAGGCAGCACCGGGCAGCCTGAAGCAACAGGGTCTCCATACCCCCAAGCTGGCCTTCCAGCAGCTTATAGCCCTGGGCAAGATGCTTTCCGCCCCC
>NW_027979445.1:0-204 GCF_054177405.1 Leptonychotes weddellii
AAACTCAACAGGAGATCGAAGAAAGGAATAGCAACAACTCTCTGAACAGAAAAGCGACCACTTTCTGGAAGGTAGGACGTGCGGAGAAGTGAATCCGAGGCGATATTCGGGAGGATAGACGGCGGGGGAGGGGCCTCCGTCGGCCGCTTCTGGCAAGTGATAGAGCCGCGGAGCACAAAATCGGAACTTTTAAAAGTCTCCTCC
>NW_027979446.1:0-204 GCF_054177405.1 Leptonychotes weddellii
CAGAGAGCATGAGAAGGAGGAAGGTCAGAGGGAGAAGCAGACTCCCTGCTGAGCAGGGAGCCAGATGCGGGACTCGATCCTGGGACTCCAGGATCATGACCTGAGCCGAAGGCAGTCGCTTAACCAACTGAGCCACCCAGGCGCCCCGTGGGTCACCTTTTTTTAAGGAGTTTATATTTTTATGATCCACAGAACTTGCCTTAC
>NW_027979447.1:0-204 GCF_054177405.1 Leptonychotes weddellii
AAAACATTTATTTCATCCAAAAATACCTAATGATTCTTTTACTAATGAAAAACCTGGCTCTATAAGCTTCTCCATGTATGACCTACACAAGAAGTACAGATAGACATTTTATCATACTAACTTTCTTCTTGCCCAGTTTTTTTTTTTTTTTAAGAGAGAGAGGAGAAGCAGAGGGAGAGAGAATCTTAAGCAGGCTCTATGCCC
>NW_027979448.1:0-204 GCF_054177405.1 Leptonychotes weddellii
AAAATAGTCTGAAACACACAGCAATTATAGCAGCTCCTTTAAACTGAAAAACAGGACCAAGCAAGCTTACCTCAGAAGCATCTGGCAGACTTTGCAGGATGTAACCCGATTGAAGGTGTGCATCTTGAACTCATGGAAATTGGAGTCTGCGTAGTCTGGCCTTATGTTCGATCTATAAAAAGGAAAAAAAAAAAAAAAAGTAAC
>NW_027979449.1:0-204 GCF_054177405.1 Leptonychotes weddellii
CAACTTCGGATTAGCCTCCAGCAGCACCGACTTCGCCCTCAGCCTCTATAAGCAGTTGGCTTCGAAGACGCCCAATAAGAATGTCATCTTCTCCCTGCTGAGCGGCTCCATCACCTTGGCCTTCCTCTCCCTGGGGGCCCAAGGCAGCACCCTGGCGGAGATCCTCAAAGGCCTCGAGTTCAACCTCACAGAGACCCCCGACGC
>NW_027979450.1:0-1085 GCF_054177405.1 Leptonychotes weddellii
GTGGGGGGAGGAGAGGGGCAGAGGGAGCGAGAGAGAGTCTTAAGCAGACTCTGCACTGAGCACAGAGCCTGACATATGGCTCAATCTTATGACCCTAAGTTCATGACCTGAGTTGAAACCAAGAGTTGGATGCTTAGCTGTGCCACCAAGGCGCCCCTGAAGCTGTTTATTTTTAAGGGAAATCAACTACCAGAGAGACTAGCAGGCTAGAAAAACAGAGTCCAAAGTTAAATTTTCCATCCACTCCTAACTTTTACCTCTCCCCCCTTGAAACAATGCACATTAACAGTGTTAGAAAGACACATGTAACCACTTATGATTCTTGAAGAAACAGTTTATTTGGAACTATTAAAAGGCCTAGCTTTACCTAGTTATGCTATCAAAATATTTTATCAGGTATTCAAGAGCCTTTAAACTGGGGCTTACTACATGGGGCTTTGTTCAGATTTTTGCATTTGGCTGGGGTACACTACAGAAAATACATCTAATGCACTTAAAGATATCTGTAGGAATGCAGATGATGCTTATCAAGCCAGAGACAAAGTATAAGAACAATTTGAAACATCTAATTTAAGGGTTTTTTTTTTAAGTAATTTCTACACCTAACAGGGAGCTTGAACTCATGACCCCAAGATCAAGGGTCTCATGCTCTTTCAACTGAGCCAGCCAGGCACTCTTGAAACATTTTTTCCCCCAAAATCATCCAGCCAAGTCTGGGCCTAACTGGTTATAATAACAAGAAATGACAAGACTAAACTCCTGGATTTAAGTATCTGAGTCAAGAGTTAGAACCTGTTTTTTTTTTTTTTTTACATTTTATTTATTTATTTGACACAGAGAAGGAGAGAGAGCACCAGCAGGGTGAGCAGCAGGCAGAGGGAGGGAGGGGAAGAAGCAGGCTCCCTGCTGAGCAGAGACCCCCCCCCCCCCCGATGCGGGGCTCGATCCCAGGAGCCTGGAATCATGACCTGAGCCGGAGGGAGACGCTTAACTGACTGAGCCACCCAAGCACCCCGAACCTGCTGCTTTTTAATAGAGTGTAGATACAGCATGTGGTGGAATCAAATCGGTTAGCAGATGAATAA
>NW_027979451.1:0-204 GCF_054177405.1 Leptonychotes weddellii
GATGTAGTGTTCCATGATTCATTGTTTGTGCATAACACCCAGTGCTCCATGCAGAATGTGCCCTCCTCAATACCCACCACCAGGCTAACCCATCCTCCCACCCCCCTCCCCTCTAGAACCCTCAGTTTGTTTTTCAGAGTCCATCGTCTCTCATGGTTCGTCTACCCCTCCGATTTCCCCCGCTTCATTCTTCCCCTCCTGCTA
>NW_027979452.1:0-204 GCF_054177405.1 Leptonychotes weddellii
TAATATGTGTCTTCTCTCTTGCACCATACAGATAAAGTTTTACAAATTCTGTTGATCATTCAGGGGACCAAATATTGGTTTCATTGATATTTCTTTTTCTTTTTTTTCATTGATTTCCACTTTTTTTTTTATTCTTATGTTAATCCCCATACATTACATCATTAATTTTAGATGAAGTGTTCCATGATTCATTGTTTGTGCATA
>NW_027979453.1:0-204 GCF_054177405.1 Leptonychotes weddellii
AAAATAAATAAATGTCAGCATTCGAGGTCACTGATGATGGCTTCAATAGCTTTTTTTTTAAAAAGATTTTATTTGAGAGAGCATGAGAGAGCACAAGTAGGGAGAGGGGCAGAGGGAGAAGCAGACTCCCCACTGAGCACACGGGGTTCAATCCCAGGACCCTGGGATCAGGACCTGAGCCGAAGGCAGACGCTTAACCGACTG
>NW_027979454.1:0-204 GCF_054177405.1 Leptonychotes weddellii
GGGCGCCTGGGTGGCTCAGTTGGTTAAGCGACTGCCTTCGGCTCAGGTCATGATCCTGGAGTCCCGGGATCGAGTCCCGCATCGGGCTCCCTGCTCAGCGGGGACCCTGCTTCTCCCTCTGACCCTCCCCCCTCTCATGTGCTCTCTCTCTCTCTCATTCTCTCTGTCTCAAATAAATAAATAAAATCTTTAAAAAAAAAAAAA
>NW_027979455.1:0-204 GCF_054177405.1 Leptonychotes weddellii
GATGAAGTGTTCCATGATTCATTGTTTGTGCATAACACCCAGTGCTCCATGCAGAATGTGCCCTCCTCAATACCCACCACCAGGCTAACCCATCCTCCCACCCCCCTCCCCTCTAGAACCCTCAGTTTGTTTTTCAGAGTCCATCGTCTCTCATGGTTCGTCTACCCCTCCGATTTCCCCCCCTTCATTCTTCCCCTCCTGCTA
>NW_027979456.1:0-204 GCF_054177405.1 Leptonychotes weddellii
CGCCTGCAGCCAGCGCGCCCGAGGAAACGTTCGGGAAGGGGAGCAGGAGCCCCGCGGGCTGGGGGAGTGAGCGCTAGCCGGCCCGGTGCGCGTTCGTTCCCGCGGCTGGGGCCCTCGCCACGCACCGGTCACGGCTGTCAGAGCCACAGGCAGGGAGCGTCACCCCCGAGAACAGGCGACGGGCGATCGAGTCCCCAGTGTCTC
>NW_027979457.1:0-204 GCF_054177405.1 Leptonychotes weddellii
ACTGGTTTTAATATATATGATTAAATAGATCTATTAAATTATAAGTTATAAATATGTAATAGATTTAATTTTATATTTATATGTTATCAAGGCAGAATGAGTAGAAGTATATTACTCCCTTGTTTTTAGAATTTGTTGAAAATAATGTTTCAGGTTTGTCATTTGACTTTTCATGTTTTTGGTGATTTTTTTTTTTTTTAAGAT
>NW_027979458.1:0-204 GCF_054177405.1 Leptonychotes weddellii
GGATGGAGGAACCAGAGATTGAGTCTTAGATCTATTCAGCTTCAAATTCCACTCCCATCTCACTAAAAAGGCCTGGGGCGGACCCACTCCGCCGCATGCACCCAGATATCTCCTTTTAAACAAAGGTCCTGCTTTGGGTCACCCAAGGCTGTCCTTTGCTCACAATGAGCTTCTAATCCCGCGAAGACCTGCACGCACTTTCCC
>NW_027979459.1:0-204 GCF_054177405.1 Leptonychotes weddellii
CCCCGTCGGATCCCTACTTTTGTATCTTTGGGGTAAATACCCAGTAGTGCAATTGCTGGATCATAGGGTAGCTCTATTTTCAACTTTTTGAGGAACCTCCATACAGTTTTCCAGAGTGGCTGCACCAGCTTGCATTCCCACCAACTTTATTTAAAATTTTGGTTTACCCTCTCATCTGTCGTAGCATCCTTCTGGTTAGTATCA
>NW_027979460.1:0-204 GCF_054177405.1 Leptonychotes weddellii
CATGGACACACTGGAAATGAGAAACACACACATACACACACACATACACACATGCATACACAGAATAAATCTATTTTCAAGAATCTCAGAGGAACTTTCACAAGTAGGTCAACTGAACTGAATTGTGAAACTCAGCTTATAGTGTTCTGTGCATTTGTCTCCCATGGAAACCAAACAAACCAGCCAGCCCTACCAGAAGATAAA
>NW_027979461.1:0-1085 GCF_054177405.1 Leptonychotes weddellii
TTTTTTACAAAGTGGGATTAGTAGCAATATTAATAACGATATTGCTAGCGACCTTAGTACAGAGTCATTAGACTGTCAGCTTGGTTCGTTGAAGTTTGGGTCTTATATCAGTCAGCAAAAACTAGAGACAGCGCGTCAGTTGCTAAAGTCAGCAGTTGAATTGGGCGGATCAGACGACGATATTAAAGAATTAAAGGATTATATTGGTCAAGTGCAGTTAGGCTTGTTTGATATTTATTTGCATCAAGGAATATTGGTAGAGGGCGCTGAAGCATTGATTTATGGTAGAGAAGCCAATCTACTGTGGAGTGAGTGGACTGTAGTACCCATTGACTTTAGCAGCATTGAGAGTGGCGAGGCAACGGGTCACTCTTTGGATCTGATGCAAAAAGCTGTGGATAATTTAATCCAATATCTAAAAACGCATGAGGATGTAC
This sequence comes from Leptonychotes weddellii, assembly GCF_054177405.1. Lineage (NCBI taxonomy): Eukaryota > Metazoa > Chordata > Mammalia > Carnivora > Phocidae > Leptonychotes > Leptonychotes weddellii. The sequence continues at coordinate 438 of NW_027979461.1, forward strand.
TGGCGCAAAACTCTGCTAAAAAAGCGGTCATTATTGATCAAGCCCTCATTTATGTCATACAGTTAAATGAACAGTATGCACAATCGAAAAAGCAGATTGAATCCTATAGTCAGTCTCAAGACTGGCGTACAAATGTATTGGGCAAGCATATTAAAGGGATTATGGGTGAATCAAACAGTCAAATGATGGTTGAGCAAGCCATAACATTATTAACAGATAAGGCAGTGCAGAGACAAGATAAAACGATGACGCAGTTTTTTGAGTTGGCTCAAATGCGTTACGAAGATTTCAATCAAGACCAGATGCTTGAGAGCGCAAAAGCCTTTATACTACAAAACGTAGACGATAAGCCCTTAAGTGAATTACTGGTTGTTATGGACTATGCCCAATTGGGCGATAAAGCCTCAAGTCAGCGCTGGATTGATAAGGTGACGCGTGATGCTAACTTGATGCAGCGACTATGCGGGTCTGATACTGCGGCTCATTACTTTGATTTGAACAAGCCGCTATTTGATTCGCCTGAGGGTCAGTGGTTTAAAACGCAACTGATGGCTAAGTGTTTATAGTCTGAACCAAGCTTGTAGGTTCTATTAAATAAGACAGTTAAAGATAGTTAATGCTTAAAAAAGAACGCCACACTATTAAAGT
>NW_027979462.1:0-204 GCF_054177405.1 Leptonychotes weddellii
GGCTGGTGGTCAGCCCGGGGATCCCTAACCACCGGGAGACACAGGCCCCTGCAGGCCGCCAGCACCTGCTTAGCGAAGGTTCCGGGAGCGAAGCGGCCACAGTCAGAGTGGCTCCCGCGGCAGCAGCTGACTTGAGCGCAGCCCCCGGGCCGCTGGGCCTGGACGATATGACACTGACATCAGCCGGGTTTTTGATGGCCACAA
>NW_027979463.1:0-204 GCF_054177405.1 Leptonychotes weddellii
CCGATACGGAGCTCAAACCCAGGACCCTGGGATCATGACCTAAGCCGAAGGCAGACGCTTAACCGACTGAGCTACCAAAGTGCCCCAATATTTTTATTTTTAAACAGTTTTCCTGATTTCCTTTGTCTACCTTTCCCTTCAGATCTTTGAGCATACTTATGACAGTTGTTTGTTTGTCTAGCAAGCCCCATGTCTTCAGCTTTA
>NW_027979464.1:0-204 GCF_054177405.1 Leptonychotes weddellii
AGTTGTCAGTGAGTTGTGATCTGTGTTCTGGTGGAGGGTCTCCCCTCGATGCCGATGGCTGCTGGCCACCAGGATGGCGCTCGTGGAAGGCGGGGGCGGCCGTGCCAGTTCCTTCAGCTAAGACAAGAATGACGTTTGTCCCGTCCATGGACCGTTCCTGTCACACGTGATTTCTCTGCAGCAGGTGGTGCTGTTTGATCGCAT
>NW_027979465.1:0-204 GCF_054177405.1 Leptonychotes weddellii
CTTGAGGGTTCGTCCCACACGGCAGGGTTGGGTTCATACATTCCTACAGCAGCAGCTCTGGTCCACTTTCATGGGATACATTTTCCTTTACTTTCCATTTCCTCATTCCCTGATGTGCACCTCCATCCCTTCAGCCCAAAACACAAAATCTGTTTTCGTAAGTAAATAGATGGGTGAAAATCAGGTCCACTTTGGAACAGATGA
>NW_027979466.1:0-204 GCF_054177405.1 Leptonychotes weddellii
AAAAAAGTCTGAAACACACAGCAATTATAGCAGCTCCTTTAAACTGAAAAACAGGACCAAGCAAGCTTACCTCAGAAGCATCTGGCAGACTTTGCAGGATGTAACCCGATTGAAGGTGTGCATCTTGAACTCATGGAAATTGGAGTCTGCGTAGTCTGGCCTTATGTTCGATCTATAAAAAGGAAAAAAAAAAAAAAAAGTAAC
>NW_027979467.1:0-204 GCF_054177405.1 Leptonychotes weddellii
CACTTCCCTGCATCGGGGGGCCCATCCTCCTGTCTCTTCTCCAGGAGACCGAGGGGAGAAAGGAGTACGCGGGGAGAAAGGTGAGCCCGGCTCGCGGTCCTGGGGGCGCCTCGGGAGGCTTTGTCCACGTGGGGGTCCCAGAGCCGCAGTCAGCCTGGCAGCCTCCCCTGGGGAGGGTCTCAGACCCAAGTCCCTCTTCTGGCA
>NW_027979468.1:0-204 GCF_054177405.1 Leptonychotes weddellii
GGCGCCTGGGTGGCTCAGTTGGTTAAGCGACTGCCTTCGGCTCAGGTCATGATCCTGGAGTCCCGGGATCGAGTCCCGCATCGGGCTCCCTGCTCGGCAGGGAGTCTGCTTCTCCCTCTGACCCTCCTCCCTCTCATGCTCTCTGTCTCTCATTCTCTCTGTCTCAAATAAATAAATAAAATCTTTAAAAAAAAATAAATAAAA
>NW_027979469.1:0-204 GCF_054177405.1 Leptonychotes weddellii
GATTGTTCTCAGCTTCTAGAAACTGCCCTCAGTCCTTGGTTCATGGTCCCCTTCTTCTGTCTTCCAAGCCAAAAAGAGTGGGTCGAGTCTCTCTGGCACTCCTAACATCTCCCTTGATTCTCTCCTGCTGTATCTATCTCTGACCTCAGCTGGGAAAGGTTTCCCACTGTTAAAGGCTCATGATTACACTGGGCCACACAGAGA
>NW_027979470.1:0-204 GCF_054177405.1 Leptonychotes weddellii
GGGGCGCCCGGGTGGCTCAGTCGTTAAGCGGCTGCCTTCGGCTCAGGTCGTGGTCCCAGGGTCCTGGGATCGAGCCCCGCATCAGGCTTCAGTCTCCCTGCTCGGCGGAGAGCCTGCTTCTCCCTCTCCCTCTCTCTGCTGCTCTGCCTACTTGTGCTCTCTCTCTCTGTGTTAAACAAATAAATAAAAATCTTTAAAAAAAAA
>NW_027979471.1:0-204 GCF_054177405.1 Leptonychotes weddellii
AAAAAAAATAAATGTCAGCATTCGAGGTCACTGATGATGGCTTCAATAGCTTTTTTTTTAAAAAGATTTTATTTGAGAGAGCATGAGAGAGCACAAGTAGGGAGAGGGGCAGAGGGAGAAGCAGACTCCCCACTGAGCACACGGGGTTCAATCCCAGGACCCTGGGATCAGGACCTGAGCCGAAGGCAGACGCTTAACCGACTG
>NW_027979472.1:0-204 GCF_054177405.1 Leptonychotes weddellii
GGATCACTACATCAAAAACTAATGATGTATTGTATGGTGACTAACATAACATAATAAAATTAAAAACTACCAAAAAAAAAAAAAAGATATATACTTCATAAAAATAAATATTTGCTGTAATATGACAAGACCATACATTTAGTTCCCCTAAAAACTGTCCTCAGTTTTGAAAACAAAATTTAAAAGTTCGAGCTCTAAGATGCA
>NW_027979473.1:0-204 GCF_054177405.1 Leptonychotes weddellii
AACGGGTTATTATGTCCATTCCATTTATGATTTGGCAAGAACATAAATCATCTCTTTTCCCCCAAATTGGGAGAGTGTTTAAGGCCCAAAATGGTGAAATTAGCAACCTCAGACTCTTTTAAGACAAAACTTAAAAATCCTGTAATCTTAAGAGCTTCCACCTTTTAAGAAACATTTTAAAAGTTAATATTTTTAGGGGTGCCT
>NW_027979474.1:0-204 GCF_054177405.1 Leptonychotes weddellii
AAAAATGTTGATGTAACTAAGCAAGTTTTCATCAGATGTTGTCTCTTGTTTCTGATGTGCAGGCACAGTAGTATTGTTTCTCTCCTCACATCCTCAAAGGAATTCTCAACTGCTGCATTGTTGTAGAGTCTGTTCTTTCTGTTGGCAAATATGTGAAGTTTGTTTTTACCTGGCAGCTGATCAGTGGCCCACCTCAATAGGCAG
>NW_027979475.1:0-204 GCF_054177405.1 Leptonychotes weddellii
GGGGCGCCTGGGTGGCTCAGCCGTTAAGCGTCTGCCTTCGGCTCAGGTCATGATCCCGGAGTCCCGGGATCGAGTCCCACATCGGGCTCCCTGCTCGGCGGGAAGTCTGCTTCTCCCTCTCCCACTCCCCCTGCTTGTGTTCCTGCTCTTGCTATCTCTCTCTCTGTCAAATAAATAAAAAATATTTAAAAAAAAAAAAAAAAA
>NW_027979476.1:0-204 GCF_054177405.1 Leptonychotes weddellii
CATTAAATACAGAGGAACACATATAAGAATGATAGTAGGCTCTTGTCAGAATCTGTGCATGCTAGGACCCTCAACTCTATGGTCAACTAATCTTCGACAAAGCAGGAAAGAATGTCCAATGGAACAAAGACAGTCTCTTCAACAAATGGTGTTGGGAAAATTGGATAGCCACATGCAGAAGAATGAAACTGGACCATTTCCTTA
>NW_027979477.1:0-204 GCF_054177405.1 Leptonychotes weddellii
CCCTCGGGCCACCTGGGCTGTTACTTTGGAATAACCCCTGACAGGCAAGGTCTCCACTGGAGGGATTTCTCCATGGAAGGAAGTCAGTGGCAGGGCCAGATTCAGGCCTCTGAAACTCCTCCATCCTCAACGTCCCCCCCACTCCCAGCCAGCTTACTCTACGGGGTTAGCAGCATATTCTGGAATCACAGAAGGAGCCACCAA
>NW_027979478.1:0-204 GCF_054177405.1 Leptonychotes weddellii
CCCACGGCTGTTTTCCATCTCAGATTGATGGGAAATCCCTCCAGCCAAGAGCACTAATAGACCTTTCTGCCTGTGCTATTTCAATTCACTTATGCCCACACTAATTTCTTCTAATATTATACTCAGATTGTTTCTTACTGGTTTATATTTTCAAAACTTGTTGCTATTTCAATTAAAAGTATCTTCACCAAGGACCAAAGTGAA
>NW_027979479.1:0-204 GCF_054177405.1 Leptonychotes weddellii
CCGAAACGGAGCTCAAACCCAGGACCCTGGGATCATGACCTAAGCCGAAGGCAGACGCTTAACCGACTGAGCTACCAAAGTGCCCCAATATTTTTATTTTTAAACAGTTTTCCTGATTTCCTTTGTCTACCTTTCCCTTCAGATCTTTGAGCATACTTATGACAGTTGTTTGTTTGTCTAGCAAGCCCCATGTCTTCAGCTTTA
>NW_027979480.1:0-204 GCF_054177405.1 Leptonychotes weddellii
ATTTCTGGAGGGCCAGGCTGTCCTGGCTCCTGTGCCCCAGGGGCTCCCCTCAAGCTGTGGCCCTGCCCTGCTCCCCTGGGTCAGCACCCAGGCCTGCAGGCTTCGAGCCCCACTCACGTATGTGCTCTGGGGGCCGGGGCCCTCGTGACTGAGTTAGCCCAGAGCTGGGGTTTCCCACGACCCTCCAAAATGGGACAAGGGCCC
>NW_027979481.1:0-204 GCF_054177405.1 Leptonychotes weddellii
CATGCACACACTGGAAATGAGAAACACACACATACACACACACATACACACATGCATACACAGAATAAATCTATTTTCAAGAATCTCAGAGGAACTTTCACAAGTAGGTCAACTGAACTGAATTGTGAAACTCAGCTTATAGTGTTCTGTGCATTTGTCTCCCATGGAAACCAAACAAACCAGCCAGCCCTACCAGAAGATAAA
>NW_027979482.1:0-1085 GCF_054177405.1 Leptonychotes weddellii
GTGTGGCTGTGTCAGAAACGAGCCCTGCATGCTCTCCTTCTGAAGCATTTAAAAACACGGTTTTTGCCATTGAGCATGATCGAATGGTTGGTGCTCAGAAACAGGCTGAACTAACAGCTGCCTAATAACAGGCAGTGACATTTGCTGGAGAACTAAATACCCACTCTTGTCGATCTTGGCCTCCCCAAGCGGTGAGCCAGGCCTGCCCTGAGCTCCTTGGGGGGGTCACACGAAGCAAGACACAGGCGCAGGGTACCGCCTTTCCCTGAGACGGGTTCAGAGGCCCCAGGGAGGTGGCACGGGGGCCTCGGGGCATCGCCGGTCTGCCTGCCCAGTGTCTGTCCAGTCGCTGATGTGACACTTGCCTGGTCCCCGCACCGGCCCCTCCCTGCAGCTGTGCGCTCTGTCTTTTCTTTGCCAACAGACTTATTCATATATAGTTACATAAGGTTTATTATGTATCATCGTTCACATAACGTCGTTCATTCCTGCATATTCAATATAACGGTGTATTCTTGTATTCGATACAAGGAGTATTTCTGGAAGGTTCACCTGGGCGTCGGGCCTGCTGCGCTGCTCCTGTGCCTCCCGCCTCCCGGATGAGCTTCCTGGGCTGCGCGGGGTCTCCCAGGGCTCATCGGGTCGGTGGCCAGGAGCTGCCGTTAGCCAGGTAGCTCCCTGCTTTGCTTCCGAATAAACCCTGTTTCCTTCCTAGCTTCGCCACTGGCTGCTGGTGTAGAGGCAGCAGGAGGCCTGGCACGGCCGCCCCGCAGTGGAGACGCCGCTGAGGAGGAGCCCCAGCTTCGAGAGGAAGGCGGGGGCGCCCACTGTGCCAACTCCTGCCTTCCCAGAACCACACGGGGGCTCTGCCTCAGGGCCCCTCACACCCTTCCTTTGCCACGGGGAGAGGACTGGCCGTCCGTGCTGTGTCTGTGATCGCTTAACGTAGATCCGTGCCCGTTCCTGCAGGTAGAAAACATCCGTCCATGTTCTGTTTGTGCCAGGCCAGCTCCCTTCCGCCCCCGCCCCCCGCCGGCCGCCCCGGAGCGCGGGTCTTGCTGTCTGTCATCCGTGGGTTGAGGAGA
>NW_027979483.1:0-204 GCF_054177405.1 Leptonychotes weddellii
CTGGGTTGGAAACCACAATTAGGATACAATCAGGACTGTACTTGACTATCTGCGGAATAATGAATTTGAAGACATTAACATTCCTCTGCACCAGATTGAGCCGGCTCTCTCCTTCCTGCTGGCGGACTCCCGCAGTCACCACCACAATCTTAGAATTGGCAGTCACAGAGTAATCTTTATCTGCCACAATTTTAGGTGTCTGAA
>NW_027979484.1:0-204 GCF_054177405.1 Leptonychotes weddellii
GTTTTAGGATTTTTTTAAAAATGAGCATTTTTATTTATTTTTATTTTGTTTATTTTCCTATTGCCTAACGCGGGGCCCGAACTCATGACCCTAAGATCAACACCTGAGCTGAGATCAAGAGTCAGATGCTTCACCGACTGAGCTACCCAGGTGTCCCCCAAAATAAGCATTTTTGAAAAAAGGATTAGAAACAGATCTACCAAA
>NW_027979485.1:0-204 GCF_054177405.1 Leptonychotes weddellii
TGAGTCACCCAGGGGCCCCTTGGAGTCATGGGACTTTGTATCCACGTGCCAAGTGTACTGTGGGTCACCCACAGCTCCCACTCAAGGGGAAGCCCTTGTGCATGCGTCATTGGGCCCTATGATGGCCCGCTAGCCACACATGTTTAGACTGAAGGTCAGGGACTCCTCTGACCCAAAGCAACAAATCCATAGTCGGGCCAGCAA
>NW_027979486.1:0-204 GCF_054177405.1 Leptonychotes weddellii
GAGGAAAAGAACAAGTGTTGATGAGGGGCGCCTGGGTGGCTCAGTCGGTTAAGCGACTGCCTTCGGCTCAGGTCATGATCCTGGAGTCCCGGGATCGAGTCCCGCATCGGGCTCCCTGCTCGGCGGGGAGTCTGCTTCTCCCTCTGACCCTCCTCCCTCTCATGCTCTCTGTCTCTCATTCTCTCTCTCTCAAATAAATGAATA
>NW_027979487.1:0-204 GCF_054177405.1 Leptonychotes weddellii
ACTTTGACTTTTTAAAAATTCTATATATAAGTGGTATTGTGCAGTATTTGTCTTTCTGACTTATTTCACTTAAGATAATGTCCCCTATGTTTATCCATGTTATCTCTAATAACAGCATTTCCTTTTTAAGGCTGAATAATATTTTACTGTGTGTGTGTGTGTATACACACCGTGGAACCCTAGTACATTGTAAATGGGGGTGTA
>NW_027979488.1:0-204 GCF_054177405.1 Leptonychotes weddellii
ATTTGATGATAGCAATATACGTGGCTCTTTCCTTACAGGTGAGGTGATGAGGTGGCTGGTCTAATAGCTGTCCTTTTGAGGCCGTGATGAGCATCAGTGCTACTCAGAATTGCTGCAGAAACTGCAATGTCATATTAAAATGCCAGTGGTTTCATTTGCAACGATGTGGATGGAACTGGAGGGTATTATGCTGAGCGAAGTAAG
>NW_027979489.1:0-204 GCF_054177405.1 Leptonychotes weddellii
AAAATTGTTGATGTAACTAAGCAAGTTTTCATCAGATGTTGTCTCTTGTTTCTGATGTGCAGGCACAGTAGTATTGTTTCTCTCCTCACATCCTCAAAGGAATTCTCAACTGCTGCATTGTTGTAGAGTCTGTTCTTTCTGTTGGCAAATATGTGAAGTTTGTTTTTACCTGGCAGCTGATCAGTGGCCCACCTCAATAGGCAG
>NW_027979490.1:0-204 GCF_054177405.1 Leptonychotes weddellii
AGAGTCCATTGTCTCTCATGGTTTATCCCTCCGATTTCCCACCTTCATTCTTCCCCTCCTGCTATCTTCTTTTTTTTTTCTTAATATATATTGTATTATTTGTTTCAGAGGTACAGATCTGCGATTCAACAATCCTGCACAATTCACAGTGCTCACCATAGCACATACTCTCCCCAATGTCTATCACCCAGCCACCCCCAACCC
>NW_027979491.1:0-204 GCF_054177405.1 Leptonychotes weddellii
TAGTTGCCTTCATTACTCTTATTATAATTGTCTAGATGACATTGCAAGAGGTACGTCGTGACACAGATGTCGTGAGGCCCCAACAGCGACAGGGCTTTGCGTGGGGCAGTCAGGAATGGCTTCGTGGAGGAGGGAGCTTGAGGCAGAACCGGGCGGGGCGGGGGCTTTGAAGGGAGGAGGAGGGAAGGGCCCTGCGTGGACAAA
>NW_027979492.1:0-204 GCF_054177405.1 Leptonychotes weddellii
AACAGGGGCGCCTGGGTGGCTCAGTTGGTTAGGCGACTGCCTTCGGCTCAGGTCATGATCCTGGAGTCCCGGGATCGAGTCCCGCATCGGGCTCCCTGCTCGGCAGGGAGTCTGCTTCTCCCTCTGACCCTCCCCCCTCTCATGTGCTCTCTCTCTCATTCTCACTCTCTCAAATAAATAAATAAATCTTTAAAAAAAAAAAAA
>NW_027979493.1:0-12281 GCF_054177405.1 Leptonychotes weddellii
CCAACAGTACATTAAAAGGATTATTCACCATGACCAAGTGGGATTTATCCCTGGGCTGCAAGGTTGGTTCAACATCCGCAAATCAATCAATGTGATACAATACATTAACAAAAGAAAGAACAAGAATCATATGATCCTCTCAATAGATGCAGAAAAAGCTTTTGACAAAGTACAGCATCCTTTCTTGATCAAAACTCTTTAGAGTATAGGGATCGAGGGTACATACCTCAATATCATAAAAGCCATCTATGAAAAACCTACAGCGAATATCATTCTCAATGGGGAAAAATAGAAAAATGTCTTCTTAAGTTCTTCCTATTTTAATAAAATAACATTAATTTATTTAAAATTTATTTATTTATGTTTTAAATTCTCTTTATTCTCCAAGTTTATGCATAAGTATAATTCAGACAAGTAGTGGAGAGGCCTTCTATTTTTTTTGTTGTTGTTTGTTTCAAGTTTTTTTTTTTTTTTAAATTCTAGTTAACATATAGTGTAATATTGGTTTCAGGAGTAGAATTTAGTGATTCATCACTTACATATAACACCCAGTGCTCATCAAAAGTGCCCTTCTTTGATGTACTGTATGGTGACTAACATAACATAATAAAAGAGTTTTGCTTTTCCTCAAAAAAAAAATGCCCTCCTTAATACCCATCACCTATTTAGCTCCTCCCCCACCCATCTCCCCTCCATCAACCCTTAGTTTGTTCTTTATAGTTAAGAGTCTCTTATGGTTTGCCTCCCTCTTTTTTTTCCCCCCTTCCCCTATGTTCATCTCTTTTGTTTCTTAAATTCCACATATGAGTGAAATCATGTTGTCTTTTTTTCTGACTGATCTGTTTTGCTTAGCATAATACACTCTAGCTCCATCCATGTCATTGCAAATTCTTCTGCCCATTTTTAAATTGGATTCTTATCTTTTCTTTTTTTTTTTGGTGTTGAGTTCTATAAGTTCTTTTTATATTTTCAATAGTAACCTGTTATTGGATACGTCATTTATATATATCATCTTCTATTCAGCAGATTGTGTTTTTGTTTAGTTAATGGTTTCCTTCGTTGTGGAAAAGCTTTTATTTTGGCATAGTCCCAATAGTTTAATCTTGAATTTGTTTCCCCTGACAGAGGAGACATATCTAGAAAAAATGTTTCTATGGCTGATGTCAAAGTGATTATTGCCTATATTTTCTTTTATCCATTCAGTCACCCTATGACTTTTGATTGGAACATTTAAGTCATTTACATTCAAAGTAGTTATTGCCATTTTGTTACTTGTTTTATGATTGGTTTGTAGTTCTTCTCTGTTCCACTCTTGTCTTGCTCTCTTCCCTTGTGGTTTAATGGCTTTCTTTAGTGATATGATTTCTTTCCCTTTTTATTTTAATTTTTTTTTTGCATTTTTTTTAAAAGATTTTATTTATTTATTTGAGAGAGAGAGAATGAGAGACAGAGAGCACGAGAGGGAAGAGGGCAGAGGGAGAAGCAGACCCCCTGCTGAGCAGGGAGCCCGATGTGGGACTCGATCCTGGGACTCCAGGATCATGATCTGAGCCGAAGGCAGTCGCTTAACCAACTGAGCCACCCAGGCGCCCTTTTTTTTTTTGCATTTCTATTACATGTTTTCGATTTGTGGTTACCATTAGGTTGATATGTAACTCTTATGCATATAACAGTCTATATTAGTTTGATGGTCAATTAAGTTTGAACCCATTCTAAAAGCACTAAATTTTTTTACTGCCTCCCACCATGTTTTATGTATATGATGTCATACTTTACATCCTTTTATATTGTGAATCTCTTGAGTTATTTTTGTAGATATGATTTATTTTACCACTTTTGTGTGCTTTAATGTTTATTCTGGTTTTATAATTGATTAATCTACTATTTTTATTATGTTGGTATGTATCTGTGAAATTTTTTATTTTCCCAATTTTCTTACTTTTGATTATGGCCTTTATTTTCCACTTAAAGAATTATCTTTTTTTTTTTAAAGATTTTATTTATTTATTTGAGAGAGAGAGAATGAGAGAGAGCACATGAGAGGGGGGAAGGTCAGAGGGAGAAGCAGACTCCCTGCCGAGCAGGGAACCCAATGTGGGACTCGATCCAGGGACTCCAGGATCATGACCCGAGCCGAAGGCAGTCGCTTAACCAACTGAGCCACCCAGGCGCCCTAAAGAATTATCTTTAAAGTTTTTTGTAAGGTTAGTTTAGTGGTGATAAACTCCTCTAACTTTTGTTTGGGAAAATTTTTATCTCTCCCTCTATTCTGAATGATAGCTTTGCTGGATAAAGTATTCTTGGTTGCAGGTTTTTTTTTCCTTTCAGTGCTTTGACTATATCATGCTACTCCCTTCTGGCCTGCAAATTTTCTGCTATAAAACCAGCTGATAGTCTTATGGGATTTCCTTTGTATGTAACTGTTTTCTCTTGCTGCTTTTAAAATTCTCTCTTTATCACTACTTTTTGCCATTTTAATTACTATGTATCTTCATGTGGTCCTCCTTGGGTTGATTTTGTTGGGGGTTCTCTGTGCCTCCTGCATCTGGATGTCTGTTTTCCTTCCCACATTAAGGAATTTTTCAGCTATCATTTCTTCAAATAAATTATCTGCCCCTTTTTCTCTTTCTTCCTTTTCTGGTATCTCTATAATGCAAATGTTATTACACTTGATGTCACTGACTTCCCTTAACCTATTTTAATTTATTATTATTATTTTTTGCTGTTCAGTTTGATTGCTTTCCATTATTTTGTCTTCCTTCTCACTGATCCAATCTTGTGCATTTTCTAGTCTATTATTTATTTCCTCTAATACATTGTTAATTTCTGTTATTCTTCATCTCTGCTTCTTTTTTATATTTTCTATCTCTGTTGAATGTCTCACTGAGATCCTCTACTCTTTTCTCAAGTCCAGTGAGTATCTTTATGACCATTATTTTGAATTGTCTGTCAGGTATATTGCTTATCTCTGTTTCATTTAGGTTTTTGGCTCTATTTTTTCCCCTTTTCTTTCATTTGGGACATATTCTTCTATCTCCTTATTTTGTCTAACTTTCTGTTTGTTTCTATGTATTTAAAAAATCAACCATGTCTCCAGATATTGAAACTATTGGCCTTGGGAAGAAGAGGTCCTATAGTGCCCTGTAGTGCCCTGTTCCCTGTGCACCAGAAACAGGTGCTTCAGTGGTGTCTCCTATGTGTGTTTCATGTGCCCTCCTGTTTGGTTGTGTTTGCCTTCAGTTCAGTCAGCTGCAATGGTCCTCTTTGCTGTTACAAACATGGTTTTTCCCTGTGCTTTTAAGGGACCAGTCTGGGGCACCTTGGGCTTATATTTGTATCAGACCAGAAGTTTGCCCTCAGCTCATTTGCTGAGGCTTGGATTGCATTGAACTGCAGGGTACTATTGCTGTGTCATCTCCTGAGAGGCTTTTCTTGGTGGGCAGGTCCTGCTGTCAGACAAGTTGTCTGCCCCAGTCCATCTGCTGAGTTTTCAATGATCTCGAACTACAGGGTTCTCTCCTTATGTTTCCTTCTCTGAGGTTTTTTTGGTGGGCAGGGCCAACAGTCAGTTAAGATGTCTTCTCCCAGACCACTACTGGGGCTGCAGTTATACTGGTGTGGGATGTTATCTTCCCCTCTTTCCAGGGAGGGCAAGTATCACTTTGGAGTGGTGCTAGTTACTACTGGGGCTTATAGAATGAGAACTGACCAGAGCCACTTTGGAGGAACTCCTTCCAAGTGGGTTGGGTTGGAAGAGGCAAATCTGTAGGGGACCATGGATGTGGTGAGCTTGGTGTTAGCAAGTTATGTGGCAAGTGTTTATGCTGGTTCCTGCAGGTATCTGTTTTTCTAGGTTGGAGGGTGGGTTACAGAAATGGCACCTGTCAGCTTGTTTGTTCTTGGATAAATCTCTTAAAGATCCTTGACCCTCAAGTGCAAGTTCTCAGATTAGTAAATAAATCTCCTTTTCCTATACCCAGGTGTTTTTCAACCTGCTGCTTCTATGCTGTATCTTGCCAGAGTTGTTTATAATGTTGTTTCTTTAAGGGTAGGGATTCATTTTCCTATCACCTTCCAGCTTTCCCAGAGCTGAGCCTGCTGATTTTTAAAGTACCTGAAGTCAAGCCCCACTTATCATAACAACTCATGAAGTTAAGTCCCATTCGTTTACAAAGCCAAATGTTATGTGGGCTTGTCTTCCCATTGAAGGTCCCTCATGTCTGGGGTGCCTAGTTTGGGGTCTGTTCCTCTCCCTTCTTTGAAATTATGGTATCCCTCCCATTTGTGGTTAGTATCACCAGAAGTTTGGTTCCCAACTGTGTTTCTGCCTCTCCTACCATTTTTGATGTGGCTTCCTCTCTACAGTTAGCTGTGAAAAGTCTGTTCTGTCAGTTTTGGGTCATTTTCTGGGTTGGTTGCACTGATGTGGCTGTTACTTACTTGTATTCATGGGATGAGGTGAACTTAGGATCCTCCTACTCTGCCATCTTCCCAAGCTCTCTCCCATTTAGCTCCTTTAGTATCAGAAAAAGGCAATCTAACCCAGGTTATGCACATGAAGAAGAATAGAATAAGTGAGCTTCTTTTCATACCTCTAGTGCAGTGGTGCTTACTAAAAAGGGCCCACAAATTTACATTGCTCTGAAATCCAATCTCACCTTTCAAGCTTCTGAATTTTTCACTGTTGGAGTTTCTAAAGCATTAGTAAAGTTAGATATTGAGGTATATATTTAATTATCTCAAAAGACCATTAAAAGTCAATTAAAAATGAAAAATCATATTATTAGAGTGAAAGCCAGGAGATTTTGAAAACAAAGAAAACCAAAGTTTACAGTTTGAGATGAGTATACAAAACCATTTATGTTTATTCTGTAGAATAAAATACAAAGCATTGCCTTAATATTTGAAATTATTTTTTGAGGTACTGAACCTATATTGGCTGAACAAAATAAAGAAGCCAAGTGTATAATGAAAATGAGCTTGAATAGCTGATGAGTTTTCAAAGGACTGTTAGAAACCAAAGGAATGTGTGTGAAGACTGTGGCATGGGAATGCCACAGGGTATTATATAGACATTAGAAATTATAAACATTAAAGTCCTTCGAATGTCAATATTCTAGGATAGTATACAATATTCTTAAGATGTTTTTCCAAATAAAATCATAAGCTTTAGTTCATGGTTCCTGTGTTCATGTATTTAAAAAATTAAGCATATAGTTTATTTAAACCTGTTTTGTAAAATAAACAAATCATTGAAAAAAAACCCCTCACTTCTACTTCTTATTTTGAAGGTAGAAAATGGTCCAGCAGGATAGCATAGCAAATTAAGAAATTGAGTTCTGGAGTCAGACTGCCTAGATTTGAATCCTAGTTCTGATCCTTACTAGCTGTCTGACAATGGGCAAGGTACTTAATTTCTTTGTGCCTCAGTTTTTAAATCAGCAAAATAGGAATAAGAATGGTATATATATTACAGAACAATTATAAGTATTAAATGAGGTGATACAGATAAAACACTTAAAACAGAATAAAAGCTCATTAATCGTTAGGTACCATAATTTAAAGGCATAGTTTTTAACCTGAAGGAATTGATAATTCCATAAAGTGATGATTCCACTTTGGGAGAAAATACTTACACATATGAAAAAACTGGAAAATAATTAAGTATTAAACAGTTTCATATAAGATATAAACATAAATGATGTAAAGGATAACAACAAATTTGTGGTTAGCTTGTCAGTATGCTTCTGTGTGGGAGAAAGTGGGACTGCTAGCAGAAGTGAGAACATAGGAAAACACCTAGAAGTGTGAATAAGTAAGACAAAAGGTTCTTTTATGTGCATTAGAATTTAACTATGCCCATATTTTGTTTAAATCTTTAAAAATTTAGAATCCATGTTGTAAGTATGAATCAGTATATTTAAGTAACAAAACCATCTATAAGTACTTTAAAATTATTTAAGGGTAAAACTTTAACATATATGTTAATATATGTGTGTATGTTATGATCACATTTGAGTTTCAAAAATGCCCGGTAAAAAAAGGCAAGACAAGTATTATTATTACCATTTTACAAATGAGGAAGCTGAGGATCAGAATTTATGTCACTTGCTTAAAGTTACACCACTAGTAAGTAATAGAGACCCGATTAGCAACCAGGTCTTCTAGCTTTCAATTTAGTGCTCTTCTATCACACTATACTTACTGAGTAGCAGAAAGCTTAGAACACGAGAAATGAGGACTGAATGTTTTGATAGATGTTATGTTTGATCTTCACCTCAAACAAGGAAAAAATGGTATAGGATAAAAGTGTAGATACTGCCAAATCTCAGGTATGTTAAAAATAAATGGGCACTAGTTAGTTATACTATGCCTTAGAGGTCCTCTTTCTTTTTGTTTTGAGTGTTTTCCTAAGGGGTTGCAACATTAGAAGTGAAATAGAAATAACATACACATGGCAGATTCAGATAGAATCCTTTCATAGTTTTTTTCTTCACCATTATCATTTATTTCCTCTGAGGTAATGTGCCTTTTGAAACACAGAATAAAGGAACAGACCACACTTCAGCAAAAGCTTGCCCATGAATATTATATTTCAGCCATAATCAAGTTGTTGTGTTTTAAGAACAAAGTTTCCACTGTAATATAAAACCCACTGTAAACATCTTGATATTCCTGTCAACATGCCAATAGAGAAGAAAAAGTATAAAATAATAATAAAACTTGTAATTAACTTCCATTCATAAATGCATATCATGGAACAAAATCTCTGACATAGTTATATAAATATAAATACTTATTAAAACAACTTGTAATAGCAACATTCAAATTTTATTCAGAAACCCACTGTAGCTAGTTTTGATCCCAATAATAAGCATGTAGAAAAGCAGAACCCTTTCCCTCTGCTTTAGATAAAGTTTAAATTACTTCTATTCATATACGGGAGCGTCAGTTGTCTGGTTCTTAAGGAAGATTGTATGTCATGTAGGGAGAGAACTCCCTGTAAGAACTTCAGTAAGCAACAAAAACTCCACCATTCTCTTTTGAGGGTCTGGGTCAGGAGCAGAAGAAAATTGGACACAAACTGGCTTTTGACCAAGTTCATATTCCTCAGTTTCCAATTGCACATTGCATGGAGTCTTTAGGGCCATTTGGCTGGATACTAAGGTGTTCTAGCACTTGCATATTCTGTTTTGGAAGAAATGGCCTTACTTTGCCTAGTCAGTCAATACTTCAAAGGAAGAGGGTGACAGGACATTTTATGTAGCTCCTGGGTCATTCCAGTTCTCATCTGATGGCATGCATGCAAAGGAATATGTTAGGATGATTGTATCTTAAAGGGCTAGTTCTTATCCTTTCTGAAGCTTTTATTTGGTCTCAGATCCATTTTTTTACAATGCCAAGACAAAAATATTCTTCACCTTTCAGTGAATGATCAAAAAACCACTTATAATTTAGTTAATAGTTGTGGACTGAATTTTTAACACTTAAAATATCTTTAGGACCTGTAACAGTGTGGATTCATAAATGAGATCTATTTATAGGCATACGTTAAGTATTTGTAAATTATTAATGGAAATACTCATTTTTATTGTAGATAATTTGAGGTAATACTTGTTTGGGAAACTATTAATTTTCATTGGAAATGGGTTTAAATTATTCTTTACATGTTTCTTCTCCTTTTTCTGGCAAAGAGGCCTTTTTCTTAGATACATAAGTCACACTGGACAAGGAATGCTTTCTAAATGTAGACAGTCGTCTCCTAAAGTTCCCCCCTGAAAAGAAATATAGGAGAGGGTCAAAGCAACAATTTGATGCAGCCAGAGACAAGGTTATGACCACTGACTTCTGCATTCTAAGAACAGAATCACAGGGTTTAGTTTCATTGTGTAAAAAATGAAGGTGGATGGTGCGTTGAATATGATATGGCATGAAGCTGATCAAAAAAACAGCTGTCACAACTATGATCATTCCTATAGCTTTTTTACGGCTTGATACATTTTTCTTCATTGAATTTTTAAGTAAGGTTAAAATGATCATTGTGTAACAGACAATTATAATAACAAAAGGAATGATAAATCCAATAAACAATGACACATAATGCAAGACCAAAACATGATTTTTAGCCTGATTGTCCTGTGGAGGCTCAAAGCACTTGGTATTGTTTTTCTCATCTTTGTAAGATGTGGACATTAAAAATGGAGAACTGGTCAAAATCACAAAAATCCAAATGCTAACACACACAAGCCTGGCTTTCTTCTGTGTAACCAAATTAATGTTCTGGACTGGAAAAACAATTGCAATACATCGGAAAAAGCTCATGGCTGTCATAAAGAAGATACTACAATAGAGGTTGACATACAAGGCATAAGTGCTGAGGCGGCACAAAATGTCACCAAAAAGCCAAATGCCTTTGTGAACATAATAAACTACACGGAGAGGCAGTGTACACACACACAGTAGATCTGCTACTGCTAAATTAATCATGTATACTTGGAAAGCTGACTTCTCATGATACGTTTTTATGAGGACATAGAGCACAAAGCTATTGCCAAGGAAGCCCACAACAGAGATCATAGAGTACAAGGTGGAATACACTTGATTGCGGAAGTCATCAATAGTGTCATTGCACGTGTTATTATTGGCAGAAGATACTGTCAGATTCCCGACTCCATCCATGTTTCTCTAGGAATGTCTGCTTGGTGCCTATAATATATACATACATACATACATACATACATACATACATATATATATATAAATTCTTGTCAATTTTTATCAGACAATAAATTACAGGAATTACTAAGATTTCACTTTATATTGTCATTATATATACTTTTTGACCATGGCAGGAAGTACAGGTAGTGGGGCAATAAAGAAGGATTCAGCTGCACCTTGCCTCCAGGAGAAGAGTTTGCATCCTATAGGCATCAAGAAAACTCTTTTTCCCTCATTTCCACCCAAGTTTGCCTAATGGACTTCCTCTTAATCTTTAAAACCTAGCTAAAATAGCTCTGCTTTTCTTTAAGTCATATTACTCTAGTACTATTCTGTAAATCTTCTTTTTAATTGAATTTTTCCATTAGATAAAAGCTTTAAGGATAGTAGTTTTTCATAAATATAAATATCCATCTATCTATCATCTACCTATCTATCTACAGCTATCTATCTATCATCATCTATCTATTGGAAGAGCACTGAATTCTCTTGGAGAATAAAGTCTGGGTGAAAATGCTTGGTTCGTTCAAGAAGAAGGCTTCTAGGTAACATCTGCTGGTTGATGCTCATCTAACTGTTTTTTTTTTTTAATTTTTTTTTTTAAGATTTTATTTATTTATTTGAGAGAGAATGAGACAGAGAGAGAGCATGAGGGGGGGAGGGTCAGGGAGAAGCAGACTCCCTGCTGAGCAGGGAGCCCAATGCGGGACTCGATCCTGGGACTCCAGGATCATGACCTGAGCCGAAGGCAGTCGCTTAACCAACTGAGCCACCCAGGCGCCCCTCATCTAATTGTTTTAATGAGAGAAAACAGTTCCAAAGAGGTAAAACACATTTTGAAAAATCTGCACCATAAGTTAAGGCTCTGAGGAAAGATGCAGCATAACTAGTTAAAATATACATTCTGGGTAAGGATATTGTTGTAGCTGTTTATTTTTGTTCTCTTCCTAGACTCACTCTCAAAACCATACTATTCAACCATACATGGTCATTTCTTTTATACCAAGAGGTTGTTACTTGGTCTAGCTTAGTTAAGCTACATCAAGACAGTCAATTAAGTCAGTAAACAAGCTCTGATCAGACAGATCTAGGGATGAGACAATGTGGAAATAATGATTTCTAGTGTTCCTCCAGATTCTTTTATTCTTTAAGAAAGTGGGAGCAACTCATCAATACAGAATATGGTGGATAATCTTTTTTTTGGGGTGGATAATATTTGATTGAAGTCTGATTTCTGGGCCTTTTACACAGCTGTTTCTCCCTAGTAAAAGAGAGTTGGGGTTTGTAAGGTGGAAAGACTGCTTGAACATGCAAGAACTCCAAGCAATGGAAGGGACTGATCTTGTCTCTGAATTATAGATACAGAAACAAACAGGTATAGTAGTGGTTGTAGGTGGGATATAACTTCCAGGTTTACTACTGCTAACAACTTGGCTAGTTGCTTCATTTTTTCCTTTAATTAAAAAATGTCATAATTTTGCACCAAGAACTGTTGGTATATTGACAAAAAATTGAGGATGAATCATTCTGAGGGTGGATATCTAAGATCAAAGAGAAAAATGAGTCAACTATTCCCAACTTCTGCATTATTTCTTAGTTTGCTTTCCGGTTACTTGCCTCTTTCACCATTGGTTCCCTGAACTCAAGTGCAATTGTGGAAAAGAGGGAAACTGCCTAAACTTAATCAAGTCTTCTTCTGTTAGCCTTGTTACTAGGGTTCCACAAATTGGGCAGTTATGATGAGGCACTAGATGGCGCTGTTGAGATTTTTGCTATAAGCTTTGTTTTAAGAACTACACTTGAAAGGTATTAGATAATTACCATCTGTCTTTCCTACCACCATCAATCCTCACTACATCCTCCTAAAAACCCTAGAAAAAATTTCCATATATTGGAGCTTCTTCCAATTATATCATATTCTGTTCTAAAACCTTCAATGGTCCCTGAGGGCTTTCAGAACAAAATCCAAACTTCTTTGCCTGATATTTAAGGCTCTCTATAGTCTAGTTGCAACTAAATTTTCCTAGCTTCTCTCTCACTTTTCTCGTTTGCACACCCTATAGTTCAATGAAACAACTATTTTACTATGCTAGGGACATGTGCTACATGTTTTCTCACCTGTCTTTTTTCATGCTATTTCTTTTTCCTGAAATACTCTTTCCTCCATCTAGATATATGCAAAAACTACGCACCCTTTAGCTCAAATTACACCCTTTTTGGGTGTAAAGACTTTAAGACTTTCTTCATCCTCCTTCCAAAGTAATTTCTATCATTTTCCTTTCTAAGGAACTGTAAATTTTTCTTTCAGATCAATGATTTGTATGCATATGTTATCTTCCCTTACAGACCATCTGGTTGATATATAAGAAGGCATGTCACACAGGGCTAAGACATATGTACTTTGACCATAAGTGCTCAATAAATGCTAATTGAGTGAATGAATAAATGAATGATGAACAAGTTTGTCATTTTAAAGTATTTATCATTCAAAACCACTTAGAGTTATCTTTGTATTCCAGTATCATTTAAAATCTTTCCAGCCTCAGAGCCTAAAGTAAAGTTACTTCCTAAGGTATTAAGGAAGGAACTAAATCATAATGCTAACTGTAAGATTAAAAAACATTCATATCTTGACACAGAATAATCATTTATTTGTTTTTCTGTTAAATATTATAAATTTGACATTCCGAGATCTTTGAATGAAAGGTGCCTAATAAAACTGATAAATAAATTAATGGAAAACAGATGGTCATTAGTCCCATTAATAAATTCTCCAGTGCTACAGACCAAAATAAGCTTTCCTAGTAATGTTGGTATTTAGGTTCAATTGTTTATTTATAACTAAGTCAAGTCAATGACTTATATTAGGTCATAAAAAGAAAATTGTAAAACTTTCAATCAAGTAATGAATCCTGGAGGGATAGAGATCATTTAGTCTAAGCCGCTCATTTCACAAATTATGGCTTTGCTTGTCTTTAACAGCATTTAATTTATTTTTATAGAATTTACTGTGATCCCCAAATAATGAGACCCACAATATATGGATTCAGAGATAGCCCTGCCTTCAAGCCCCTCATCGTCTGGTGGGGGAGAGGAGTGATAACTCAGAAATATGGAAAGGTTACAATACAGTATGGTAAGAACTATCTTAGAACAAAGCAAATGGGCTAATAATTGGTTAATATAAACAAGCAATAAACACATAAAATGAATTTTTTTGTGCAGATGACAAAGGAAGTTACTTTGTTTAGATAATTTGCCGGTTGAAGAAACAAGATTGATTTAGAAAATGGAACCATACCTCTTTCTGACACTGCAGTGCTTTTCACAAATGTTCCTAGTTAGTGGTCAGTGCTTCTTATGATGTAATTTCCGATGAAGCCTAAGATGACATCACAAGATTGAAAAGGAAATCAATGACCTTAGAAGCAGCCCAGAAGGGTCATGGGAACTTAGTGGCCTTAAGTACAGATCCAGGGTGTGTCATGGGACATCACAGCTTTACTGACAGATTTAGGGCTAGTTATTGGATTCCATGCCTCCTTTTTTTTTTTTTTTTTTTT
>NW_027979494.1:0-1085 GCF_054177405.1 Leptonychotes weddellii
CTCCATGATCCTACTAGAATGAGTCCCACCCCTACAGGCCCAACCTGGACTGCCCGTCCCCCCCGCATCCAAGTCCATTTCCTCACCCCTTGCATCTACTAGTGACACTGTGCACAGACCCTTACCCATTTGTCTCCCCTCATCCAGAATCTCCATCTCCTTGTTCCATTCATACCTCTCTACTGAACACAGATTTTTTTAAGTTCAAACCAGCCTGTCCTTCCCCTGCTTAAAAGCTTCCAATAGCTTCCCATCACACTGAATAAAATCTCGAGTCCATTGCCCTTTGTCCACCTGTCTCCTGTGTTCCCCACATCAAGCTCTTTCCTGCCTCAGAGCCTTTGTATTTGCTAGTCCCTAGCCTGCCACTCTGAATGGCTGGTTGTCTGGGGGCATTCAAGTGGTCAACCCAAACATCACTCCTCAGAGAAGCCTTCCCCAGCCATCCTACATAGACAGTCACTGCATCCCAATACCTGTGCATTGCTACAGCAGCATTTACGTACCTCTAGCCAAAATGGCCATTTCTTTTGACCAGGCTGCTTCTCCCACTAGAACAGCAGCTCCAGAAAGCCCTGTCTTGTTTGTCACCTCAGCACAAAGCAAACGAGCCCCACTTCCTAACTTTACTCCTGCACTTTCTTCCAACAGGGAGACTTCTCTCCACCTGGCTCAGGGTTCTCAACCAATTAGGCCCCCATAGGAAAGGTGGCCATGTCTGGCAACAGTTTCGGTTGTCATAACTTGGCAGAGTGGGTAGATGGCCATCTCTAATAGTGGCCAGAGATGCTAAACATCCTGTAGTGCACAAGACACCTCACACAGAGTTACCTGACCCCAGATGTCCACAATGCTGAACTTAAAGACCGCTGGCTCAGCTTAACTAATTCAGCTTCAAAACGACCAATCTGCAGTGACAATTCTTGCCTTCATTTCTCCCGTTTTTGGTTAAGTCTGGACAATGCTATTTAACACTTGATTTGACTGAGCAGCCAGTTTGGGGGGTGGGTTAAGTTCTGTGTTGCTCTTCCAAAAACTCTATAAGGAAAACAATTACCCACGCAGAAGTGCATTTTTGCAGCCCA
>NW_027979495.1:0-204 GCF_054177405.1 Leptonychotes weddellii
AAAAAAAAAAAAAAAAAAAAAAAAAAAAAAAAAAATCAATCCACAAAAATCACCAGACTCAGATATAAAATGTTACTGAAAAAACATTAATACCAAAATGGTGATTTCTTCTCACGGATGTCAGCGGCTGCAGCTCTGACAGCGAGGGTGACAAGGGCCTCCCTGCGCCCCCCAAGGCCAAGGCGAGCAAAGGGGGGATCGGCA
>NW_027979496.1:0-204 GCF_054177405.1 Leptonychotes weddellii
GTAAGCTCCTAAATCTCTTTCTAATGGGCCCACTTTTCCATCACACCACCACCCTGTCCACAGCTCCTGTCTCCCATCTGGGCTGCTCCATCCACGAGCCTCCTGGCGGGTCTACCCATATCCATTCTATCCGGCCTTCAATCTTTTCTACTCTGCAGGCAAAATTTATCTGTGCAAATGCAAACCTGATAGCCCAGCTGATTA
>NW_027979497.1:0-204 GCF_054177405.1 Leptonychotes weddellii
AGAGACGATGGACTCTGAAAAACAAACTGAGGGTTCTAGAGGGGAGGGGGGTGGGAGGATGGGTTGGCCTGGTGGTGGGTATTGAGGAGGGCACGTTCTGCATGGAGCACTGGGTGTTGAGCACGAACAATGAATCATGGAACACTTCATCTAGAACTAATGATGTAATGTATGGGGATTAACATAAGAATAAAAAAAATTTCC
>NW_027979498.1:0-204 GCF_054177405.1 Leptonychotes weddellii
CAAATCCAGTTCCGGTCTACACTGGGGACAACACGAAGGTGCTCATCAGCAAACTGGAGAGGTCCAAGTAGAGGCGGCCACTGCAGTTAGAGGACTCAGGATGTGTCACCCAGGAAAGAACAAAGGTGTGTACACCAGAAAGTGAACGCTTGGAAGGGCCTAGAAACCTTCTACAAGCTTCTGACAAAGAGGAGGAATACAGTC
>NW_027979499.1:0-204 GCF_054177405.1 Leptonychotes weddellii
GGCTGGGGATTGGAGATAATTTGGGATCTTTGCTGCTGTAGGTAAAATGTGACAAAGTTTAATTGCAAGCCGAGTACATTAAAGACTTCCGTTTGCATACTTACGGTAAAGCTATCGTACTTTACAGCTGCCTTCACTATAACTTGGGGGAGAGCAGTAATTACACTTTAATTCATAAAATACACATGTAGACAAATTTAGGGA
>NW_027979500.1:0-204 GCF_054177405.1 Leptonychotes weddellii
AAAAAAAAAAAAGAGTCTGTTTCTTGGTTTCCTTCTTTTTCTCTTTCTTTTCCCTCCTTTATTCGTTTGTTTCGTTTCTTAAATTCCACACATAAGTGAAATCATATGGTATTTGTCTCTCTCTGACTGACTTATTTCACCTAGCATAGTACTCTGTAGCTCTATCCTTGTCCTTGCGAATGGCAAGATTTCATTTTTTTTTTT
>NW_027979501.1:0-204 GCF_054177405.1 Leptonychotes weddellii
CTCATCCCGGCTCCTCCAGCCCAGGGTCCCCCTTTCAGGCCCAGGTACCGTAACCTGCCTGACCCCGGGTTCCTCCTCCCCAAGCCTGGGCCCCGCAGCCGGGCTCCCCCTTCCAGGCCCAATCGCGTGCCGGGACCCGGCGCCCCTCCCCGGGATCGGCCCCTTCTCCTGCCACGCTGCCCGCCCGCCTCTCACCTCCCGGGC
>NW_027979502.1:0-204 GCF_054177405.1 Leptonychotes weddellii
AAATCAAATGTACTCCTACCATATGATCCAGCCATTCTACTCCCAGATACGGACCCAAGAGAAATGAAAGCATATGTCTATAACTTATCTTATACGCAAATGTTCATAGCAGCTTTATTTGTGAGAGCCCCACTGGGACTAATCGATATGGTCATCAACAGATGAATAGACGAACTGTTTTATAGCCACATGATGGGATACTAC
>NW_027979503.1:0-204 GCF_054177405.1 Leptonychotes weddellii
AGTAGGCTTATTAGTTCTCCGAACTTAGGAGTGTAATTAACCTCTGAGCCCCGGTTTTCATGTATGTAAATGGAGCTAATATCATAAATATCTAACAGTGTTTTTTAAAGAAAATATTTTTTTTCTTTTTTTTTTAATTCTTATGTTAATCCCCATACATTACATCATTAGTTTTAGATGTAGTGTTCCATGATTCATTTTTTG
>NW_027979504.1:0-204 GCF_054177405.1 Leptonychotes weddellii
GGGCAAAGGAGCAACCGGGCAATGAGGTGTCCTCCTTCGGACCCTACCTCTCACTTCCACAACAATGCACAACATGCAACGCTGGCCACCAGCACAAGTACGCCTCCGTTCACTGGGGGGGTAAAGAGTCAACAGACAGTGGTTTGCTGGAAAATGAGAAGTTCTAGAAAAAATAGGAATGGCAAGTTGAAACAAGGGATTAGA
>NW_027979505.1:0-1085 GCF_054177405.1 Leptonychotes weddellii
TTTTCTAAAATCATAACAGTCTCAGACAAAAGTGCCAGGTGGCAAAATTAACTTCCGTGCAGGGGAGAGTTCATTAGCTGGCAGAGGGAATCTGGTGTGTTTGTGTGTCTGCATCCCCTTGAAAGGAGCAAGTGAAGCAGATTTCAGTCTTTCTCACAGTTCTTTGTAATGCTAAAGCAATCTAAAATGTGCTGTGTACAAGTCATCATGAAATATTTGATAAAATGAATAGCTCTATTGGTCATAAGGTGCTTCTAATTAATAATAGAACAGAGTTAATCCTTACACACTTGGAAACCCATTTTAAATTCGATCCATTTAAATTCTACACCATTATTTTTGTAGGTAGACAGGAAGAGCAAGCACATCACTTTGTCCAAGGATTTAAGACTTCTTTAAATTGCAGTTACTATCATTTCTTGATTTGGAGATACCAATTACAGGACAAGAAAGTAAGTTTATAAATGTTGCTCTTTTCAAGAAGGAGCCCAGTTTCAACTGCAGAGAAGAAGTTCCCCAGCAAAACAAGGAAATCCAGCTAAGGCGCCGTCATGGATCAACAGCTTGTTGAAACAAGTGTGTCAAATGCAGATTTCTGGGGAGAAAAATAAGAAAAAAAGAGGGTGGTAGTTAGTATTTGAGCAATTTCATGCATGAGATTGAGATTTCTGACCTCTATTTTCAACTTTCCCTAATTCAATTTTGCATGTCTTATCCTAAGAAATAATTTTTTTAAGGATTTTATTTATTTATTGATGAGAGAGAGAGAGGCTGAGGGAGAAGCAGGCTCCCCACTGAGCAGGGAGCTCGAGATGTGGGACTCGATCCCAGGACTCTGGGATCATGACCTGAGCCAAAGGCAGACGATTAACTGACTGAGCCACCCAGGCACCCTTATCCTAAGATATTATATATAAAACAAATACGTTATTGCTATGATCACTGATGTATGATCAGGTTTATTCAAGGACAGGAGGGAAACTTCACGGGAATATGAGCAAATTCTTGACATAAGGTGACTCCTCTCTAGTAAATAAAGTAAGGAGTGCACAAACCCTACATTATGAAGCAAAATGTAATTTTCT
>NW_027979506.1:0-204 GCF_054177405.1 Leptonychotes weddellii
AACCAGCAACGACTGGGCCAGCCCCCAGGTTAGGGTGAAAGCTGCATTAGCTTGCCCTAGAACTAAGGACTCTGGAGGTAGTGAGTTTGCTTCACCAGGAGGAGTGTACTGTACTTTTGGCGGTCATGCTCAGGATCTGGAGCACGGACTTGGAAGTCATACTGACAGAGATTTCAATTCTGGATCAGCTGAGCGACCTGGGGC
>NW_027979507.1:0-204 GCF_054177405.1 Leptonychotes weddellii
CTCTGAGACAGGGGTGGTAATTCCTAAGCTGGCACTGCTGAAAGATCTAAACAAAATAATGTGAGATTCGAGAACTGCACAGTGCCACGCACCAGTGTGCTATTACGATTACCTTCGGTAGACCCGGCCCAGGGCTAAATACACAGAAAATGCTCTAGAAACATGTGTAAGTGATGGCTATCCCTGGGTGCTGAATTTTACACC
>NW_027979508.1:0-204 GCF_054177405.1 Leptonychotes weddellii
CCCGCCAGGGGGTGACTGGGTGATAGACACTGGGGAGGGTATGTGCTCTGGTAAGCGCTGTGAATTGTGCAAGACTGTTGAATCTCAGATCTGTACCTCTGAAACAAATAATGCCTTTTTCTTTTAAAGAAAAGCCTCCATCAATATCTTTTGAATGATCACATAAATGAATATATGATTACTAATGAAGGTAGAACTATCATC
>NW_027979509.1:0-204 GCF_054177405.1 Leptonychotes weddellii
GGGCGCCTGGGTGGCTCAGTTGGTTAAGCGACTGCTTTCGGCTCAGGTCATGATCCTGGAGTCCTAGGATCGAGTCCCGCATTGGGCTCCCTGCTCGGCGGGGAGCCTGCTTCTCCCTCTGACCCTCCCCCCTCTCATGTGCTCTCTGTCTCTCTCATTCTCTCTGTCTCAAATAAATAAATAAAATCTTTAAAAAAAAAAAAA
>NW_027979510.1:0-204 GCF_054177405.1 Leptonychotes weddellii
AGGGATAGCAAGCCTGATATTACAGATACTTTTCTTTCTTTTTTTTTTTTTTGATTTTTGATTTTTTTATTCTTATGTTAATCCCCATACATTACATCATTAGTTTTAGATGAAGTGTTCCATGATTCATTGTTTGTGCATAACACCCAGTGCTCCATGCAGAATGTGCCCTCCTCAATACCCACCACCAGGCTCACCCCTCCG
>NW_027979511.1:0-204 GCF_054177405.1 Leptonychotes weddellii
CATATTTAATACTTTAAAAGAATCTTAACCATGATCAAGTGGGATTTATTTCAAGGATGCAAGAATGTCTCAACATCCACAAATCAATCAATGTGATACACCGCATTAACAAAATGAAGGACAAAAGTCATGAGCATCTCAATAGATACAGAAAAAGCATTTGACAAAAGTCAACATCCATTTATGATAAAAATTCCCAGCAAA
>NW_027979512.1:0-204 GCF_054177405.1 Leptonychotes weddellii
CACTTCCCTGCATCGGGGGGCCCATCCTCCTGTCTCTTCTCCAGGAGACCGAGGGGAGAAAGGAGTACGCGGGGAGAAAGGTGAGCCCGGCTCGCGGTCCTGGGGGCGCCTCGGGAGGCTTTGTCCACGTGGGGGTCCCAGAGCCGCAGTCAGCCTGGCAGCCTCCCCTGGGGAGGGTCTCAGACCCAAGTCCCTCTTCCGGCA
>NW_027979513.1:0-204 GCF_054177405.1 Leptonychotes weddellii
AGGGGCGCCTGGGTGGCTCAGTCGGTTAAGCGTCTGCCTTCGGCTCAGGTCATGATCCCAGGGTCCTGGGATCGAGCCCCGCGTCAGGCTCCCTGCTCCGTGGGAAGTCTGCTTCTCCCTCTCCCACTCCCCCTGCTTGTGTTCCCTCTCTCGCTGTGTCTCTCTCTCTGTCAAATAAATAAATAAAATCTTTAAAAAAAAAAA
>NW_027979514.1:0-204 GCF_054177405.1 Leptonychotes weddellii
CATGGACACACTGGAAATGAGAAACACACACATACACACACACATACACACATGCATACACAGAATAAATCTATTTTCAAGAATCTCAGAGGAACTTTCACAAGTAGGTCAACTGAACTGAATTGTGAAACTCAGCTTATAGTGTTCTGTGCATTTGTCTCCCATGGAAACCAAACAAACCAGCCAGCCCTACCAGAAGGTAAA
>NW_027979515.1:0-204 GCF_054177405.1 Leptonychotes weddellii
CTTTCTTTTTTTTTTGTGCTGAAACCTGGGAATGAATAAAAACTACTGATTTATAATGATTATCTGGAGGCCTTTTTAACTCAGTCTTTTGTCAATACAACAAAAGACTACCTGTGAATATCTGAATCCATACTCTGGGAAGGAAGAGAGTGGACCAGACTTGGCTACACTTCACATACGCACACACACACACACACACACTAA
>NW_027979516.1:0-1085 GCF_054177405.1 Leptonychotes weddellii
AAAAAAAAGCCAAACATTGCCAAAAGTTACCATTAGTGGTGATGATGGTCATAGGGAATTAAAATCACCCCTGGTTGATAATCACATACAGAACTATTCAATGTTTGAAACACTAAAGTTTGTTCTCATGGAAATTTTATTGCTGGCATATGACAACTTTATTTCACTTTTCCCCTAATAATAGCTAGTCAACATTTATTGGACTCTTTCCAGGTGTCAGACACTATGCTAATCACTCTGTAAGTTATCTTGCATAATCCTCAAAAAATCCAATGAGATGGGTATCTTCATTCTTCATTAAAGGAATGACATAGATACATTTATTTATCTATATTACACAGATTATTTGCATTTTATTTTATTTTATTTTTGTTAATTAGTCATTATTTTCCAAGTTGTTTTATTGTTTTCTAACAGTGTCCATCTGAATTCCTTTTTTTTGGGGGGAGATTATAATTGGTTTCCAAGTAATACTTACCTCTCAACTGGTAAGTTTACATTATGGTCTTTGACCATGCCATCTGCGAGGCAGATCAGTCTGCCTAAGAATTTTAGCACAAAATATATGAAAAGGCAAAAGAAAGAAATAACTAATAGGTGGCAAGAAATCTGAGTTGATTCTGAACATTGTAAAGTAGTTGCCATAGGCAAAAATTAACACTTACTGAGTTTTTCTTATGTGCCAGACACTGCTCCAGGTGTGCTTTACATATCAACACTGTTTTTAATCCTCACAAAATGTATAAGGTGGATTCAGCATTTGGCCCCATTTTACAAAAAAAGGAAAATGAGACACAAAGAGGTGAAACTAGCCCAGGTCACACAACAATAGCCAAGCCAAGTCTAGACCATTCTTAACAAGTATGCTATACTCTGTTGCCTCTCCAGGTATACACTAAGTGTGAAAAAAAATCATCCTAACTTTCTATTCATGACAAAGAAATTCTTGGTATGCTTAACTCTTGTTAAGTCATTTTTAAGGAGAATTTGCAGTGAGATAAACTAGTGGAAGAATAGTGAAAAACATTATTGTGGAAGTTAGTCAATGTGATTAGGCTCTCTGTGTTTGGTCATTTGTGTTTACC
>NW_027979517.1:0-204 GCF_054177405.1 Leptonychotes weddellii
AGGGCGCCTGGGTGGCTCAGTTGGTTAAGCGACTGCCTTCGGCTCAGGTCATGATCCTGGAGTCCCGGGATCGAGTCCCGCATCGGGCTCCCTGCTCGGCGGGGAGTCTGCTTCTCCCTCTGACCCTCCTCCCTCTCATGCTCTCTGTCTCTCATTCTCTCTCTCTCTCTCAAATAAATAAATAAAATCTTTAAAAAAAAAAAA
>NW_027979518.1:0-204 GCF_054177405.1 Leptonychotes weddellii
CCGATACGGAGCTCAAACCCAGGACCCTGGGATCATGACCTAAGCCGAAGGCAGACGCTTAACCGACTGAGCTACCAAAGTGCCCCAATATTTTTATTTTTAAACAGTTTTCCTGATTTCCTTTGTCTACCTTTCCCTTCAGATCTTTGAGCATACTTATGACAGTTGTTTGTTTGTCTAGCAAGCCCCATGTCTTCAGTTTTA
>NW_027979519.1:0-204 GCF_054177405.1 Leptonychotes weddellii
AAATTGAAGGAGAGATAAAAAGCTTCCAGGACAAACAAAAAGATTTTGTGAACACCAGACCAGCCCTACAAGAAATCTTGAAAGGGGTCCTCTAAGCAGAGAGAGAACCTAAAAGTAACATAGACCAGAAAGGGACAGAGACAATATACAGTAACAGTCACCTTACAGGCAATACAATGGCACTAAATTCCTATCTTTCCATAG
>NW_027979520.1:0-204 GCF_054177405.1 Leptonychotes weddellii
AAAAAAAAAAAAAAAAAAAAAAAAAAAAAAAAAAATCAATCCACAAAAATCACCAGACTCAGATATAAAATGTTACTGAAAAAACATTAATACCAAAATGGTGATTTCTTCTCACGGATGTCAGCGGCTGCAGCTCTGACAGCGAGGGTGACAAGGGCCTCCCTGTGCCCCCCAAGGCCAAGGCGAGCAAAGGGGGGATCGGCA
>NW_027979521.1:0-204 GCF_054177405.1 Leptonychotes weddellii
AGTTGTCAGTGAGTTGTGATCTGTGTTCTGGTGGAGGGTCTCCCCTCGATGCCGATGGCTGCTGGCCACCAGGATGGCGCTCGTGGAAGGCGGGGGCGGCCGTGCCAGTTCCTTCAGCTAAGACAAGAATGACGTTTGTCCCGTCCATGGACCGTTCCTGTCACACGTGATTTCTCTGCAGCAGGTGGTGCTGTTTGATTGCAT
>NW_027979522.1:0-204 GCF_054177405.1 Leptonychotes weddellii
AAATAGAAGGAGAGATAAAAAGCTTCCAGGACAAACAAAAAGATTTTGTGAACACCAGACCAGCCCTACAAGAAATCTTGAAAGGGGTCCTCTAAGCAGAGAGAGAACCTAAAAGTAACATAGACCAGAAAGGGACAGAGACAATATACAGTAACAGTCACCTTACAGGCAATACAATGGCACTAAATTCCTATCTTTCCATAG
>NW_027979523.1:0-204 GCF_054177405.1 Leptonychotes weddellii
GAAAATCAATTCATAACATTCTTTAAAACCCCATGGAATATAAAATTAGAAATGGCAAGTACTTTTTTTTTTTATTCTTATGTTAATCCCCATACATTACATAATTAGTTCTAGATGAAGTGTTCCATGATTCATTGTTCGTGCATAACACCCAGTGCTCCATGCAGAACGTGCCCTCCTCAATACCCACCCCCAGGCCCCCCC
>NW_027979524.1:0-204 GCF_054177405.1 Leptonychotes weddellii
CCGAAACGGAGCTCAAACCCAGGACCCTGGGATCATGACCTAAGCCGAAGGCAGACGCTTAACCGACTGAGCTACCAAAGTGCCCCAATATTTTTATTTTTAAACAGTTTTCCTGATTTCCTTTGTCTACCTTTCCCTTCAGATCTTTGAGCATACTTATGACAGTTGTTTGTTTGTCTAGCAAGCCCCATGTCTTCAGTTTTA
>NW_027979525.1:0-204 GCF_054177405.1 Leptonychotes weddellii
CCCCGTGGGTCACCTCGTGGGAGAGACAACAGACTGTCTTCATCGCTCACTCAGGGTCCATTACTTGTGTAGCCGAGAGCATTCTTAGTGGATATAGTGGGTGACAGCAGAATATTTGAGAAGCCTGGGAGCCTAACTAGGAAAATCAACACGGCATTGATGACCCTTGTGCGAATGTTGCCCTAGAAGGCGGGACAACCGAAA
>NW_027979526.1:0-204 GCF_054177405.1 Leptonychotes weddellii
ACACTACAGGGTTATTGTAGAGACTGATGGTCTACAAGATCCTAGTTTAATTTCTCACACAGCAAGCTTCTGTGATGATAGCTGTGAACTCAACATCATGAACTACTGTTATTTTATCATTTTAATGATGGAACAAGGGAATGAGACTTGGAGAAATTGAGATCCACACAGCTAGGAGGTGCTAGAATTAGGACCTAGACCCCT
>NW_027979527.1:0-1085 GCF_054177405.1 Leptonychotes weddellii
TGGGTGGCCTGGAGAAGCTGGAGAGGTCAAGGAAGAAGGTCGATTCTCCCCTAGAGCCTCCACATGGGAATAAATATGGTGTTGCCAACATGATTTTAGTCCGGTGAGACTTGTGTTGGGTTTCTGACCGACTACTGTAAGATGATAAATTTGTGTTGTTTTAAGCGACTAAATTTGTGGGAATCTTTAATGGCAGCAAGAGAAAACTAGTATCTGATTTTTGTGCACATCTTGTACTATTTTTTGTAGGAGTCGATTCCTAGAAGAGTCTTCAGGATCCCTGATATACATTGCCAATGAATTTATAATCACATCAGCAATGTAAAAAGTGCCTGCCTCACTTGCCCCCACCCACTCTGAAACTTCATTTCCTGTGTCCTGTTGTTTCATGCTTTCATTGAAATTGACGATAGTAATTACACGAAATACTAGTAGCAGCCAATCGAGGGTTTACTATTTAAACACTCCTTTACTCCTCACAACTACTCTATGAGGTATGTTACCACTGTCATCCCCATTTTACAGAAGAGGAAACTGAGGCATGGAGAAACTAAGAAATGTGGTGAAGCTGGAGTTAGACCTCAGGAAGTCTGGCCCCAAAGGGCAGGCTCTTCGGTGAGTTCTCCATTCAAATTGAAAGTCCTAGGAGGCAGGGTCAGTCTTCTCCTCTACCTCCTTGATTACTCAAGTGATTCTCGAGTTTTCCCCACTGTCACTGTAATCCAGGATGACAACAGTGGTCATGAAGAACTCTATGCATGGAGATTGACGTCTGAAAGTTCACTCATATGTGAAGAGCTGTGGTAACATCTTCTCCTACCTTGGCTGCTTTGCTGGTGGCCCTTGCTTGTCTCTCAACCACAGAAGAACTGGAGTATTCTCTATATAATTAAGACTCACTTCGACTGCCAGGTAATTGTAACCCTCCTTCCCCCCGATTCCTTTACACTCTCTGCTGAATACCAGACCCCACGCCAGGTGCGAGAGACAACGGGGAACCAGACAAGTGGGGAAGGCTGTGTTAGGTCTGATGCTGTAACACAGACCCTTAGCAGGGTCAGGAGTCCAGGCCACGAGGCCAGTGG
>NW_027979528.1:0-204 GCF_054177405.1 Leptonychotes weddellii
CTGCGGGCTTCACTTAGCCCTGGGGGGAAACAGAAAGACCTCACTCAGCATCTCACCACCTCTAGTTGTGAATACATTTAAGTCGTGAAAGAGACTCGTGTTGGTATAGAATGTGATCTTACCTGTGCCGACATCACCCGGTAAAGCTGCGAGGTTGATGGTTTTATATGAGCAGCCATAAAGAGATAAATAACATGTAAATGA
>NW_027979529.1:0-204 GCF_054177405.1 Leptonychotes weddellii
CATGCACACACTGGAAATGAGAAACACACACATACACACACACATACACACATGCATACACAGAATAAATCTATTTTCAAGAATCTCAGAGGAACTTTCACAAGTAGGTCAACTGAACTGAATTGTGAAACTCAGCTTATAGTGTTCTGTGCATTTGTCTCCCATGGAAACCAAACAAACCAGCCAGCCCTACCAGAAGGTAAA
>NW_027979530.1:0-204 GCF_054177405.1 Leptonychotes weddellii
AGAGTCCATCGTCTCTCATGGTTCGTCTACCCCTCCGATTTCCCCCGCTTCATTCTTCCCCTCCCGCTACCTTCTTCTTCTTCTTTTTTTTTTTCTTAACATATATTGCATTATTTGTTTCAGAGGTACAGATCTGAGATTCAACAGTCTTGCACAATTCACAGCGCTTACCAGAGCACATACCCTCCCCAGTGTCTATCACCC
>NW_027979531.1:0-204 GCF_054177405.1 Leptonychotes weddellii
GATTGTTCTCAGCTTCTAGAAACTGCCCTCAGTCCTTGGTTCATGGTCCCCTTCTTCTGTCTTCCAAGCCAAAAAGAGTGGGTCGAGTCTCTCTGGCACTCCTAACATCTCCCTTGATTCTCTCCTGCTGTATCTATCTCTGACCTCAGCTGGGAAAGGTTTCCCACTGTTAAAGGCTCATGATTACACTGGGCCACACGGAGA
>NW_027979532.1:0-204 GCF_054177405.1 Leptonychotes weddellii
AGCCGGGTGGTGGGTATTGAGGAGGGCACGTTCTGCATGGAGCACTGGGTGTTGTGCACGAACAATGAATCATGGAACACTTCATCTAGAACTAATGATGTAATGTATGGGGATTAACATAAGAATTAAAAAAAATAAAAAATAAATAAATTGACTGTAAATGAGGGCTTATTCCTGGATTCTCATATCTATTCTGTTGATTTA
>NW_027979533.1:0-204 GCF_054177405.1 Leptonychotes weddellii
CTGGGAAAACTGGCTTTCCTTTTTTGATTTTTCTCATAGATAAATTTGGGTAATAATAGATTCATGAGAAATAAGCTTACTGGAGAAAGGAGTAAAGAAAGGAAGCCATATGTTATTTCTTTTTTTTTTTTTTTCTCAGATTTTTTTTTTTATTCTTATGTTAATCCCCATACATTACATCATTAGTTCTAGATGAAGTGTTCC
>NW_027979534.1:0-204 GCF_054177405.1 Leptonychotes weddellii
GGGTGGCTCAGTTGGTTAAGCGACTGCCTTCAGCTCAGGTCATGATCCCAGGGTCCTGGGATCGAGTCCCGCATCGGGCTCCCTGCTCTGCGGGGAGCCTGCTTCTCCCTCTCCCACTCCCCCTGCTTGTGTTCCCTCTCTCGCTGTGTCTCTCTCTGTCAAATAAATAAATAAAATCTTTAAAAAAAAAAAAAGAAAAAGAAA
>NW_027979535.1:0-204 GCF_054177405.1 Leptonychotes weddellii
AAGCATTTGTGCCATAGCCCAAACCACTTTCACCTCTTTAACTCTCAATACTAAAATCAAGCAAAGGGCACAAAGCACAATGAGGCAGGAGTCTGAGCCGGGGAAAGGGGTCAGATTCCTCTGGACATCAATCTGAGCCGAAGGCTCTCTTCAAGTTCTTTTTCCACGGCATATAAGTTCCATTGAACCAAGTATATCTATATC
>NW_027979536.1:0-204 GCF_054177405.1 Leptonychotes weddellii
GTTCACACTCACCGGGGTGTTCACACTCACTGCATGTTCATACTCACTGGCTGTTCACACTCACTGGGTGTTTGCACTCACTGGGTGTTCGCACTCACTGGGGTGTTCACACTCACCGGGGTGTTTGCACTCACTGCGTGTTCACGCTCACTGGGTGTTCACACTCACAGTGCTTCCTCTGCAGAGTGGTCTTGTCAGGAAGAA
>NW_027979537.1:0-204 GCF_054177405.1 Leptonychotes weddellii
AGACATCCAGCAGGTACTGCTCATGCCATGGCTGCTGCAGGCCGTGGGGCTTGAGGTGTGCCGCACCCCCTGTCTGGAGGATGTGGTCGATCCAGCCCACCAGCCTCTGAGCAGGGGTCAGGGGGTGGGAGCGCCTGATGATGCTGGCGGCCACTGCTGCTGACTTGTACCTGTTGGCAGAGACAGAGGCAGGGTGTTAACTCA
>NW_027979538.1:0-1085 GCF_054177405.1 Leptonychotes weddellii
CATGACCTGGGCCAAAACCAAAAGTTGGATGCCCAACAGACTGAGCCACCCAGGCACCCCAGGAATCATTATTTTAATGTTCAGGTTGGTTTTGAAGCAGATGTTTCAAGGATCAACTTTTAAAAAATTCTTCCTTGGGGGAATCACAGATCCACCTCAAGGGGTCCTCCAGTTTGCAGTTGTATGCAAAATTGTGTGTAAGTGTGTGTGTGTGTGTGTGCATGTGCGCACGCACGCACGCATTTTTCTGGGGTGGGAGGCCTTCCTGGTACATCAGATTCTTAAAGGGGCCAATGACTCCCTACCTAAGGATAGAAAATTTGAGTAAGATATAGAAAGGAGTTATTATCTAATACGGAAATAAAACAAAAGATTGCATTTTTATAAGCCATATTCTAAATGTAGTCATAGATATAAAGTAAGTACGGGGAGCTGACAAGAGAATAAGATGAGTTCAGTACTGAATATATGACAGGTAGCATATGGTGCTTTCCATATGTTATATCATTCTCACAATAACCCAGTATGTCAGGATTTATTATCCCTGTTTTACTGATATGGTTAAGTAATTGGTTCAAGGTCAGCAGTGAAATCTGTTTCACTCTATCACAGTGGTTCTCAAAGTGTGGCCACTGGCCTCTGGGGTTCCCCAAGATCTTTTCAGGGGGTCCATGTAGTTAAAATTACTTCAAAATAATCCTAAAACGGTATTGCTTCTTTCACCGTATCGCTTGTAGTGATGGCCCAAAAGCAATGGCGGGTAAAAACGCTGGTGCAAAAATCAAGACAGTGGCTCCCAATTGTGCTAGAAGTCATCGTATTCCTTAATTGCCACACACTCACGATAAAGCAAAATGCTAGTTTTACCTAGAAATGTCCTTTGCTAGGGCGCCTGGGTGGCTCAGTTGGTTAAGCGACTGCCTTCGGCTCAGGTCATGATCCTGGAGTCCCGGGATCGAGTCCCGCATCGGGCTCCCTGCTCGGCAGGGAGTCTGCTTCTCCCTCTGACCCTCCCCCCTCTCATGTGCTTTCTCTCATTCTCTCTCTCTCAAATAAATAAATAAAATCTTTAAAAAAAAAAAAAA
>NW_027979539.1:0-204 GCF_054177405.1 Leptonychotes weddellii
AAAAAACCCACAACACTGTGAGGTTGTAGATTGTATGATTGGAACCAGCTTTTTCTTCCCTTTTTATCATATCACGAGTAGTACCTCCCCCCACCCCGTGAAGAACAAAGTGTTTACAAACTTGGATAATGAGAAGATGTTCCACTCTGGATCCTTATCGCCTGGCCGGGTGTTGATCTTTGCAGCGTTGGTCTAACCCAGTGG
>NW_027979540.1:0-204 GCF_054177405.1 Leptonychotes weddellii
GACACTGCTGCTATAAACATCGGGGTGCACGTACCCCTTCGGATCCCTACTTTTGTATCTTTGGGGTAAATACCCAGTAGTGCAATTGCTGGATCATATGGTAGCTCTATTTTCAACTTTTTGAGGAACCTCCATACAGTTTAAGGAAAGAGCTTTTTTGAGGTATAATAGACATATTACATTAGTTCCTGGTATATAACATAA
>NW_027979541.1:0-204 GCF_054177405.1 Leptonychotes weddellii
CAGAGAGCATGAGAAGGAGGAAGGTCAGAGGGAGAAGCAGACTCCCTGCTGAGCAGGGAGCCAGATGCGGGACTCGATCCTGGGACTCCAGGATCATGACCTGAGCCGAAGGCAGTCGCTTAACCAACTGAGCCACCCAGGCGCCCCGTGGGTCACCTTTTTTTAAGGAGTTTATATTTTTATGATCCACAGAACTTGCTTTAC
>NW_027979542.1:0-204 GCF_054177405.1 Leptonychotes weddellii
AGGACCCTGGGATCATGACCTGAGCCGAAGGCAGACGCTTAATGACTGAGCCACCCAGGCACACTGTTGCTAGGGAGATCTTGTCTGAAACATTCTATTCTGTCCTCCTCAAACCCATGGGAACAATATCAATATGGAGAGACATAAAGGCCAAGCCAAATGTGCTGCTGATATAAAACATTCAGAGTGTGTTTAATCAGAGTG
>NW_027979543.1:0-204 GCF_054177405.1 Leptonychotes weddellii
GATGTAGTGTTCCATGATTCATTGTTTGTGCATAACACCCAGTGCTCCATGCAGAATGTGCCCTCCTCAATACCCACCACCAGGCTAACCCATCCTCCCACCCCCCTCCCCTCTAGAACCCTCAGTTTGTTTTTCAGAGTCCATCGTCTCTCATGGTTCGTCTACCCCTCCGATTTCCCCCGCTTCATTCTTCCCCTCCCGCTA
>NW_027979544.1:0-204 GCF_054177405.1 Leptonychotes weddellii
CTGGGTGGCTCAGTCAGTTAAGTGTCTGACTCTTGGTTTTGGCTCAGATCATGATCTCAGGGTCATGAGATGGAGCCCTGCATCCAGCTCTGCGCTCAGAACAGAGTCTGCTTGAGGTTCTCTCTCTCCCTCTGTTCCCTCCCCCTGCTCATGTTCTCACTCTATAAATAAATAAATAAATAAATAAATAAATAAATAAATAAA
>NW_027979545.1:0-204 GCF_054177405.1 Leptonychotes weddellii
GTGCTGATCCCCACATATTCTGCCTTTTCTCCATTTGCTGAGGATGAACTGTCTGTGCTTCTAAGTCCAAGCCCCATACTTTCTCATCCTCTCTCATCAGCTCATTAACATCACTTATCTCCTCTTTCCTATAGCAACATTTTTTTTTCCTTTTCTACTGGACTGTTTCCCCCAGCATACAAATATGCTGTTATTTCTCTCATA
>NW_027979546.1:0-204 GCF_054177405.1 Leptonychotes weddellii
GAATCTTTTTTTTTTTTTTAAGATTTTATTTATTTATTTGAGAGAGAGAGAATGAGAGACAGAGAGCATGAGAGGGAGGAGGGTCAGAGGGAGAAGCAGACCCCTGCTGAGCAGGGAGCCCGATGTGGGACTCGATCCCGGGACTCCAGGATCACGACCTGAGCCGAAGGCAGTCGCTTAACCAACTGAGCCACCCAGGTGCCC
>NW_027979547.1:0-204 GCF_054177405.1 Leptonychotes weddellii
AAAACATTTATTTCATCCAAAAATACCTAATGATTCTTTTACTAATGAAAAACCTGGCTCTATAAGCTTCTCCATGTATGACCTACACAAGAAGTACAGATAGACATTTTATCATACTAACTTTCTTCTTGCCCAGTTTTTTTTTTTTTTTAAGAGAGAGAGGAGAAGCAGAGGGAGAGAGAATCTTAAGCAGGCTCTACGCCC
>NW_027979548.1:0-204 GCF_054177405.1 Leptonychotes weddellii
AAAAACAGGGAGCCTGGGTGGCTCAGTTGGTTAAGCGACTGCCTTCGGCTCAGGTCATGATCCTGGAGTCCCGGGATCGAGTCCCGCATCAGGCTCCCTGCTCGGCGGGGAGCCTGCTTCTCCCTCTGACCCTCCCCCCTCTCATGTGCTCTCTCTCATTCTCTCTCTCTCAAATAAATAAAATCTTTAAAAAAAAAAAATTTT
>NW_027979549.1:0-1085 GCF_054177405.1 Leptonychotes weddellii
TCTCCTCAACCCACGGATGACAGACAGCAAGACCCGCGCTCCGGGGCGGCCGGCGGGGGGCGGGGGCGGAAGGGAGCTGGCCTGGCACAAACAGAACATGGACGGATGTTTTCTACCTGCAGGAACGGGC
Organism: Leptonychotes weddellii; assembly: GCF_054177405.1. Lineage (NCBI taxonomy): Eukaryota > Metazoa > Chordata > Mammalia > Carnivora > Phocidae > Leptonychotes > Leptonychotes weddellii. The sequence goes on from NW_027979549.1 coordinate 131, forward strand.
ACGGATCTACGTTAAGCGATCACAGACACAGCACGGACGGCCAGTCCTCTCCCCGTGGCAAAGGAAGGGCGTGAGGGGCCCTGAGGCAGAGCCCCCGTGTGGTTCTGGGAAGGCAGGAGTTGGCACAGTGGGCGCCCCCGCCTTCCTCTCGAAGCTGGGGCTCCTCCTCAGCGGCGTCTCCACTGCGGGGCGGCCGTGCCAGGCCTCCTGCTGCCTCTACACCAGCAGCCAGTGGCGAAGCTAGGAAGGAAACAGGGTTTATTCGGAAGCAAAGCAGGGAGCTACCTGGCTAACGGCAGCTCCTGGCCACCGACCCGATGAGCCCTGGGAGACCCCGCGCAGCCCAGGAAGCTCATCCGGGAGGCGGGAGGCGCAGGAGCAGCGCAGCAGGCCCGACGCCCAGGTGAACCTTCCAGAAATACTCCTTGTATCGAATACACGAATACACCGTTATATTGAATATGCAGGAATGAACGACGTTATGTGAACGATGATACATAATAAACCTTATGTAACTATATATGAATAAGTCTGTTGGCAAAGAAAAGACAGAGCGCACAGCTGCAGGGAGGGGCCGGTGCGGGGACCAGGCAAGTGTCACATCAGCGACTGGACAGACACTGGGCAGGCAGACCGGCGATGCCCCGAGGCCCCCGTGCCACCTCCCTGGGGCCTCTGAACCCGTCTCAGGGAAAGGCGGTACCCTGCGCCTGTGTCTTGCTTCGTGTGACCCCCCCAAGGAGCTCAGGGCAGGCCTGGCTCACCGCCTGGGGAGGCCAAGATCGACAAGAGTGGGTATTTAGTTCTCCAGCAAATGTCACTGCCTGTTATTAGGCAGCTGTTAGTTCAGCCTGTTTCTGAGCACCAACCATTCGATCATGCTCAATGGCAAAAACCGTGTTTTTAAATGCTTCAGAAGGAGAGCATGCAGGGCTCGTTTCTGACACAGCCACAC
>NW_027979550.1:0-204 GCF_054177405.1 Leptonychotes weddellii
ATGGCGGAGGAGTAGGAGACCTGGATTTCGTCTCCTCTCAGGAATTCAGCTGGATAGGGATCAAACCATTCTGAACACCTACAAACTCAACAGGAGATCGAAGAAAAGAAGAGCAACAACTCTCTCATCAGAAAAGCGACCACTTTCTGGAAGGTAGGACGTGTGGAGAAGTGAATCCGAGGCGATATTCGGGAGGATAGACGG
>NW_027979551.1:0-204 GCF_054177405.1 Leptonychotes weddellii
ACTGGTTATCTGAAAAGCGTGAGGTGGAAGCACCATGGTGAAGATGGCACAGCAACAAATTAAGGAGCCTGGATCCAGGGTGATTATGATGATGCTGTCACACCACCCAGGTACTACTTACATTACTTACAAGTGAAACAAACTTCAATCTTTTTTTAGCCACCTGGTTTTGTTTGTTTTATATGTCATTCCCAGGTCAATTTA
>NW_027979552.1:0-204 GCF_054177405.1 Leptonychotes weddellii
ATTCTGCATGGAGCACTGGGTGTTATGCACAAACAATGAATCATGGAACACTTCATCTAGAACTAATGATGTAATGTATGGGGATTAACATAAGAATAAAAAAAAAAAAAAGAAATAAAGTCTCTGAATCAGCGTTTATACTGTGAGTGCAGGTATCATGTACAGATATGTACAGGTATTGGCCAAAATATAGACTGTCATTAA
>NW_027979553.1:0-204 GCF_054177405.1 Leptonychotes weddellii
GGGGGGTCTGCTTCTCCCTCTGACCCTCCCCCCTCTCATGTGCTCTCTCTCTTTCTCGCTCTCTCAAATAAATGAATAAAAATCTTTAAAAAAAATAAAATATTTATCTCTTTTCAACTGCAGATTCTTTGAAGGTAGGGACCACCCCATTTTTGCTAGTTTAAAAATCAAATATTCTGCATTGTTATTCCTATAAACATGTAA
>NW_027979554.1:0-204 GCF_054177405.1 Leptonychotes weddellii
ACCCAAAAAAACCTAATAACTAAAATTTTTTTACCAAAGGGCACATTAATTACAATTTTTAAAAAAATATGCACTGTTAAGGAAAGATTATACTGAGGTCTACACAAAACTAATAATCCATATAACAGTAATTACTGTTACTGTTCTAGAAATTAATTATGAATAAAATACACTGAGTCTATATTGTAGGTTTTTTTTTCCAAC
>NW_027979555.1:0-204 GCF_054177405.1 Leptonychotes weddellii
GGGCGCCTGGGTGGCTCAGTTGGTTAAGCGACTGCCTTCGGCTCAGGTCATGATCCTGGAGTCCCGGGATCGAGTCCCGCATCGGGCTCCCTGCTCGGCAGGGAGTCTGCTTCTCCCTCTGACCCTCCTCCCTCTCATGCTCTCTGTCTCTCATTCTCTCTGTCTCAAATAAATAAATAAAATCTTTAAAAAGAAAAAAACAAA
>NW_027979556.1:0-204 GCF_054177405.1 Leptonychotes weddellii
CATATTTAATACTTTAAAAGAATCTTAACCATGATCAAGTGGGATTTATTTCAAGGATGCAAGAATGTCTCAACATCCACAAATCAATCAATGTGATACACCACATTAACAAAATGAAGGACAAAAGTCATGAGCATCTCAATAGATACAGAAAAAGCATTTGACAAAAGTCAACATCCATTTATGATAAAAATTCCCAACAAA
>NW_027979557.1:0-204 GCF_054177405.1 Leptonychotes weddellii
GGCCAGATCGGCTCATACACCTGGATGGGCCTCAGTGACCCTGAAGGAGTCTGGAAATGGGTGGACGGGCCGGACTACGAGACCAACTTCAAGCGAGTGCGCCCTGGCTTTCTGTGCCCTTCTGCGGCCTTGCACTCTTGCTCCTCCAGGCTCTGGCCCTCAGCCCCTGGTTCCCGGACCCCCGGGGTGCCCTCTGAGCCTCCC
>NW_027979558.1:0-204 GCF_054177405.1 Leptonychotes weddellii
AGTGGTTATTAGTATATTCATAGATATGTGCAATCATCAGCACAGTCATTTTTAAAATATTTTTATTGTTATGTTAATCACTATACATTACATCATTAGTTTTTGATGTAGTGTTCCATGATTCATTGTTTGTGCATGACACCCAGTGCTCCATGCAGAACGTGCCCTCTTTAATACCCATCACCAGGCTAACCCATCCCCCCC
>NW_027979559.1:0-204 GCF_054177405.1 Leptonychotes weddellii
GGGGCGCCTGGGTGGCTCAGTTGGTTAAGCGACTGCCTTCGGCTCAGGTCATGATCCTGGAGTCCCTGGATTGAGTCCCGCATCGGGCTCCCTGCTCGGCAGGGAGCCTGCTTCTGCCTCTGACCCTCCCCCCTCTCATGTGCTCTCTCTCTCTCATTCTCTCTGTCTCAAATAAATAAATAAAATCTTTAAAAAAAAAAAAAA
>NW_027979560.1:0-1085 GCF_054177405.1 Leptonychotes weddellii
ATCTTCTCTTATGATTTATAAACATCTTGAGAAATAAGATGAAATATCAGGCTGGACACATAGGTTTGGTTTGGCCTAACCATGTCTTAGTGTTTTTTGCTTTCTTAGAGGAGAGAAGACCCTGATTCGATAAAGATTTCCTGGAGTCTCTGATGTTAGATGCTTATTTTACTTTATCTGGCAAGGGGTGGTTGGTGCATAGACCTCACTGTTTTCATCTGATGCTCTTTGGAGATCCAGTGGCAAGTGCACATCCATGCAGCACTCAGCTAAGGCGCAGGTGGGCTTGTCAGCCGCTAAGTGCTCAGCACTGCGCTCCGTCAGGTGCTGGGGGTGCGGACAGGTGTCGGACGTAGGGAAGTCAGGGAAAATTCCCCAAGCGTTAAAGACCTGGGCCTTCCCCTCCTGAAACATGAGATCTATGTGTTTGGAAGAAAGTACTCTAAAATGTTAACAATTGTCTCTTAGTGGTGAGCTGGTGGATAATTTATTTCTCTTTTTTATACTTGGCTGTATTTTCTATAATGAGCATAAATTACTTTCACAGTCTGTAAAAACAGCAACCATCCTTTTAAGATCCAGGTTAGGGGACAAAACCCACAACAGAAACAAAGACCTCTATGGGAGAGTTACAACGAGCTGCTGAGTCGTGTGGCTTGGCCTTCAGCGCTGTAGTCCTGTAAAGGGGAGGGAGGTGTCCAAGCTGAGTCCGTCAGTGGACAGGTCCCGACCTGCGCAGCGCGTGCCAGCGATAACCAATACCAGACCGAGGCTTCACAGCAACCCCAATGGGGAAGGCAGTGTTTTAGCATCCTCATTGACAGAGGAAGAAACTGAGGCCTAGTGAAGCTAAGTAGTTTCCCTAATTCGCCGGCAAGTAAGTTGTAGAGCCAAAATTCTGACGTTAGAGTCTGGCGAATCACCGCACTAGCGGATCCATTTTAGATTCTGGGAGGAAGATACCAGGAGACGAAAGGGAGCGGCTGAAGGAGACAGGAGGATGTCGGTAGCGGTGAACAGACGGAAGGAAAGGAAACGCGTGTTCCTTGAGGGCCTCCCGGTGGCTGCAAAGTGCTGTGCCAGGT
>NW_027979561.1:0-204 GCF_054177405.1 Leptonychotes weddellii
AAAGCAATTTCGGCTTTAAAATAAAGTCTAAGGCAGGTTCTAAGAAGCGAAGTTTCTTTCCATGGCAGTGAATGGCCAGTCAGTGCAGGCAATCCGGAACCAAGTGGACCAGCTGCTGGCACAACCTCCAGCCAGGCCATCAATAGCCTGACCCCCCTTGACCTCACCGGTTATATTTCAAGTTCCAGCGCGTTTCTCCCCTGG
>NW_027979562.1:0-204 GCF_054177405.1 Leptonychotes weddellii
TGGATTGACTCTTTTTTTTTTTTTATTTTATTTATTTATTTATTTATTTTGTTTTTAAAAGTTTTTTTTTTTATTCTCATGTTAATCCCCATACATTACATCATTAGTTCTAGATGAAGTGTTCTATGATTCATTGTTTGTGCATAACACCCAGTGCTCCATGCAGAACGTGCCCTCCTCAATACCCACCACCAGGCCAACCCA
>NW_027979563.1:0-204 GCF_054177405.1 Leptonychotes weddellii
AAAATTGTTGATGTAACTAAGCAAGTTTTCATCAGATGTTGTCTCTTGTTTCTGATGTGCAGGCACAGTAGTATTGTTTCTCTCCTCACATCCTCAAAGGAATTCTCAACTGCTGCATTGTTGTAGAGTCTGTTCTTTCTGTTGGCAAATATGTGAAGTTTGTTTTTACCTGGCAGCTGATCAGTGGCCCACCTCAATATGCAG
>NW_027979564.1:0-204 GCF_054177405.1 Leptonychotes weddellii
ACAGATGACTGGATAAAGAAGATGTGGTATATATATACAATGGAATATTATGCAGCCATCAAAAGGAATGAGATCTTGCCATTTGCAACGACGTGGATGGAACTGGAGGGTATTATGTTGAGTGAAATAAGTCAAACAGAGAAAGACATGTATCATATGATCTCATTGATATGAGGAATTCTTAATTGCAGGAAACAAACTGAG
>NW_027979565.1:0-204 GCF_054177405.1 Leptonychotes weddellii
AGACGAACCATGAGAGACGATGGACTCTGAAAAACAAACAGGGTTCTAGAGGGGAGGGGGGTGGGAGGATGGGTTAGCCTGGTGGTGGGTATTGAGGAGGGCACATTCTGCATGGAGCACTGGGTGTTATGCACAAACAATGAATCATGGAACACTTCATCTAAAACTAATGATGTAATGTATGGGGATTAACATAAAAATAAA
>NW_027979566.1:0-204 GCF_054177405.1 Leptonychotes weddellii
AGCCGGGTGGTGGGTATTGAGGAGGGCACATTCTGCATGGAGCACTGGGTGTCATGCACAAACAATGAATCATGGGACACTACATCTAAAACTAATGATGTAATGTATGGGGATTAACATAAGAATAAAAAAAAAAGAAATGGTAAAACAAAGATTTAACTAATTCAGTTTAAAAAAATCCATCAAACCATTGGTTTAAATGAG
>NW_027979567.1:0-204 GCF_054177405.1 Leptonychotes weddellii
GGGTGAGCCTGGTGATGGGTATTAAGGAGGGCACGTTCTGCATGGAGCACTGGGTGTTATACGCAAACAATGAATCATGGAACACTACATCAAAAACTAATGATGTACTGCATGGTGACTAACATAACATAATAAAACATTTTATTTATTTATTTATTTATTTTTTGGTTAAAGATTTTATTGATTTATTTGACAGAGAGAGAC
>NW_027979568.1:0-204 GCF_054177405.1 Leptonychotes weddellii
GGGCGCCTGGGTGGCTCAGTTGGTTAAGCGACTGCCTTTGGCTCAGGTCATGATCCTGGAGTCCCTGGATCGAGTCCCACATCGGGCTCCCTGCTCGGCAGGGAGTCTGCTTCTCCCTCTGACCCTCCCCCCTCTCATGTGCTCTCTCTCATTCTCTCTCTCTCAAATAAATAAATAAAATCTTTAAAAAAAAAAAAAAAAGAA
>NW_027979569.1:0-204 GCF_054177405.1 Leptonychotes weddellii
TATTAATTTCAGACAAAGCTGACTCAAAAGAAGGAAAATTGTGAGAGATAAAGAGGGACATTACATAATGCTAATGGGATCAACTCTCCAAAAAGCCATAACAATTCTTACTGTGTAGGCACCTAACAACAGAACATCAAAAAAATGGAGAAAGACTGAGAGAACTGCAGGAGAAATGGACAAATCTACCATTATAGTTGGAGA
>NW_027979570.1:0-204 GCF_054177405.1 Leptonychotes weddellii
CTCTCCCACTCCCCCTGCTTGTGTTCCCTCTCTCCTGCCTCTCTCTCTCTCTGTCAAATAAAAAAAAAAAAAAAAGTAGTAGAACCGAAGACAACTACTTCCAATGACTGTTAATTTTTTTTTTTTTTAAGATTTTATTTATTTATTTGACAGCAAGAGAGGGAACACAAGCAGGGGGAGTGGGAGAAGGAGAAGCAGGCCTCC
>NW_027979571.1:0-1085 GCF_054177405.1 Leptonychotes weddellii
TTTTCTAAAATCATAACAGTCTCAGACAAAAGTGCCAGGTGGCAAAATTAACTTCCGTGCAGGGGAGAGTTCATTAGCTGGCAGAGGGAATCTGGTGTGTTTGTGTGTCTGCATCCCCTTGAAAGGAGCAAGTGAAGCAGATTTCAGTCTTTCTCACAGTTCTTTGTAATGCTAAAGCAATCTAAAATGTGCTGTGTACGAGTCATCATGAAATATTTGATAAAATGAATAGCTCTATTGGTCATAAGGTGCTTCTAATTAATAATATAACAGAGTTAATCCTTACACACTTGGAAACCCATTTTAAATTCGATCCATTTAAATTCTACACCATTATTTTTGTAGGTAGACAGGAAGAGCAAGCACATCACTTTGTCCAAGGATTTAAGACTTCTTTAAATTGCAGTTACTATCATTTCTTGATTTGGAGATACCAATTACAGGACAAGAAAGTAAGTTTATAAATGTTGCTCTTTTCAAGAAGGAGCCCAGTTTCAACTGCAGAGAAGAAGTTCCCCAGCAAAACAAGGAAATCCAGCTAAGGCGCCGTCATGGATCAACAGCTTGTTGAAACAAGTGTGTCAAATGCAGATTTCTGGGGAGAAAAATAAGAAAAAAAGAGGGTGGTAGTTAGTATTTGAGCAATTTCATGCATGAGATTGAGATTTCCGACCTCTATTTTCAACTTTCCCTAATTCAATTTTGCATGTCTTATCCTAAGAAATAATTTTTTTAAGGATTTTATTTATTTATTGATGAGAGAGAGAGAGGCTGAGGGAGAAGCAGGCTCCCCACTGAGCAGGGAGCTCGAGATGTGGGACTCGATCCCAGGACTCTGGGATCATGACCTGAGCCAAAGGCAGACGATTAACCGACTGAGCCACCCAGGCGCCCTTATCCTAAGATATTATATATAAAACAAATACGTTATTGCTATGATCACTGATGTATGATCAGGTTTATTCAAGGACAGGAGGGAAACTTCACGGGAATATGAGCAAATTCTTGACATAAGGTGACTCCTCTCTAGTAAATAAAGTAAGGAGTGCACAAACCCTACATTATGAAGCAAAATGTAATTTTCT
>NW_027979572.1:0-204 GCF_054177405.1 Leptonychotes weddellii
ACAGATTGGGAGAAAATATTGGCCAAAAACATATATGATAAAGAACTGTTACTAGAATATACAAATGAATCTCAAAACTCAACCATAAGAAAACGAACAACCTAATTTAAAAATGGGCAAAAAATATGACCAGACACCTCACCAAAGAAGATATAAAGATGGAAAATAAGCATAGAAAGGAATGCTAAACAAATGCTGGCAAGG
>NW_027979573.1:0-204 GCF_054177405.1 Leptonychotes weddellii
AGGCGCCCTTATCCTAAGATATTATATATAAAACAAATACGTTATTGCTATGATCACTGATGTATGATCAGGTTTATTCAAGGACAGGAGGGAAACTTCACGGGAATATGAGCAAATTCTTGACATAAGGTGACTCCTCTCTAGTAAATAAAGTAAGGAGTGCACAAACCCTACATTATGAAGCAAAATGTAATTTTCTGGGTG
>NW_027979574.1:0-204 GCF_054177405.1 Leptonychotes weddellii
CAAATCCAGTTCCGGTCTACACTGGGGACAACACGAAGGTGCTCATCAGCAAACTGGAGAGGTCCAAGTAGAGGCGGCCACTGCAGTTAGAGGACTCAGGATGTGTCACCCAGGAAAGAACAAAGGTGTGTACACCAGAAAGTGAACGCTTGGAAGGGCCTAGAAACCTTCTACAAGCTTCTGACAAAGAGGAGGAATAAAGTC
>NW_027979575.1:0-204 GCF_054177405.1 Leptonychotes weddellii
AAAAATGTTGATGTAACTAAGCAAGTTTTCATCAGATGTTGTCTCTTGTTTCTGATGTGCAGGCACAGTAGTATTGTTTCTCTCCTCACATCCTCAAAGGAATTCTCAACTGCTGCATTGTTGTAGAGTCTGTTCTTTCTGTTGGCAAATATGTGAAGTTTGTTTTTACCTGGCAGCTGATCAGTGGCCCACCTCAATATGCAG
>NW_027979576.1:0-204 GCF_054177405.1 Leptonychotes weddellii
CAAATCCATAAGATACTAAGGAATAATTCTAACCAAAGAGGAAAAGGATCCGTACTCCGAAAACTATAGAATACTCATGAAAGTAATTGAGGAAGACACAAAGAAGTGGAAAAACGTTCCATGCTCATGGATTGCAAGAACAAATATTGTGAAGATGTCTATGCTACCTAGAGCAATCTACACATTTAATGCAATCCCTATCGA
>NW_027979577.1:0-204 GCF_054177405.1 Leptonychotes weddellii
GCGAGCTCGCCCACACACTTTTATACAACCCCTCCCCTGTCAGCTGTCTGTGAGGCTGACGCCGTCATTTCTCTACAGCCGTCATGGGAACGTGCTACTTTGTCTGTTGGTCTTGCTGAAATGTTCTAGTGTTTGTTGACTGTGCTGCCTCCGAGGGAAACAAACCAAAGCTACAGTCATCATCAACAGGGACAGGGGGCCCGC
>NW_027979578.1:0-204 GCF_054177405.1 Leptonychotes weddellii
CTCCCTGAGTTCCCTGAGGCGGCCTCTTGCTTCCTTGGGTCCTAACATTCTTGCTAGTGCTTTCCATGTCAGTTAAGGTTTTTCTCCTCTCGAAAACTTGACCTGGTCCATCCTTGTTGGATTTCTTAGGGTTTTGGTCCCTAGGTGGTTTGTCTTCTGTTGGCTTAGCATTCATCCTGGGGTCTCTCCTGGTTTTTTTATTTC
>NW_027979579.1:0-204 GCF_054177405.1 Leptonychotes weddellii
ACACTAATTTTAAAATAAGCCTTGACTCATGGCTTCTCTACACTCCAACATCCAATTAATCATAAATTCTCATATTTTAGTTTCTCATCCCCACAGCTACCAGTTTATCATCATTCCAACAGCATTTTCACTTGTTCTGCTGGCTGGGGTCTGTTTATCTCCCTCCAATCCACTCTCACTGAGAGAGAGAACACATATAGCAAA
>NW_027979580.1:0-204 GCF_054177405.1 Leptonychotes weddellii
CATCGAGAACTAATGATGTAATGTATGGGGATTAACATAAGAATAAAAAAAAAAAAAAAAGAAAGACTTGGGAGCTAAAGATCGTCTCCAGCTTTACCGTTGACTTGGATCTCCCCAGTGCGCTGCCATGTGGGTGTGTCCTGGTAGAGGAAGAACACAGACTGGTGTGTGGGCCGTGGTCCACACCCAGGCCAACCTTACACC
>NW_027979581.1:0-204 GCF_054177405.1 Leptonychotes weddellii
AAAAATAAGTTCAGTTTTCCTTCACACGAACTCCAATCAGTAGCTCTTAATTTATGTTAACAATTGTTGAATTGTTAACATAATAACAATTCTTTCACCTTTCTCTCTGTTTTAACATTTTCGTGATAGAATATCAGGGCAAATAGTTTTAATTTTATGTTTGACCCTTCAAATAAAAGGGATGAGTTGGCCGGCCCGCATTCC
>NW_027979582.1:0-1085 GCF_054177405.1 Leptonychotes weddellii
CCACTGGCCTCGTGGCCTGGACTCCTGACCCTGCTAAGGGTCTGTGTTACAGCATCAGACCTAACACAGCCTTCCCCACTTGTCTGGTTCCCCGTTGTCTCTCGCACCTGGCGTGGGGTCTGGTATTCAGCAGGGAGTGTAAAGGAATCGGGGGGAAGGAGGGTTACAATTACCCGGCAGTCGAAGTGAGTCTTAATTATATAGAGAATACTCCAGTTCTTCTGTGGTTGAGAGACAAGCAAGGGCCACCAGCAAAGCAGCCAAGGTAGGAGAAGATGTTACCACAGCTCTTCACATATGAGTGAACTTTCAGACGTCAATCTCCATGCATAGAGTTCTTCATGACCACTGTTGTCATCCTGGATTACAGTGACAGTGGGGAAAACTCGAGAATCACTTGAGTAATCAAGGAGGTAGAGGAGAAGACTGACCCTGCCTTCTAGGACTTTCAATTTGAATGGAGAACTCACCGAAGAGCCTGCCCTTTGGGGCCAGACTTCCTGAGGTCTAACTCCAGCTTCACCACATTTCTTAGTTTCTCCATGCCTCAGTTTCCTCTTCTGTAAAATGGGGATGACAGTGGTAACATACCTCATAGAGTAGTTGTGAGGAGTAAAGGAGTGTTTAAATAGTAAACCCTCGATTGGCTGCTACTAGTATTTCGTGTAATTACTATCGTCAATTTCAATGAAAGCATGAAACAACAGGACACAGGAAATGAAGTTTCAGAGTGGGTGGGGGCAAGTGAGGCAGGCACTTTTTACATTGCTGATGTGATTATAAATTCATTGGCAATGTATATCAGGGATCCTGAAGACTCTTCTAGGAATTGACTCCTACAAAAAATAGTACAAGATGTGCACAAAAATCAGATACTAGTTTTCTCTTGCTGCCATTAAAGATTCCCACAAACTTAGTCGCTTAAAACAACACAAATTTATCATCTTACAGTAGTCGGTCAGAAACCCAACACAAGTCTCACCGGACTAAAATCATGTTGGCAACACCATATTTATTCCCATGTGGAGGCTCTAGGGGAGAATCGACCTTCTTCCTTGACCTCTCCAGCTTCTCCAGGCCACCCA
>NW_027979583.1:0-204 GCF_054177405.1 Leptonychotes weddellii
GGGGCGCCTGGGTGGCTCAGTCGTTAAGCGTCTGCCTTCGGCTCAGGTCATGATTCCAGGTCCTGGGATCGAGCCCCGCATCAGGCTCCCTGTTTGGCGGGAAGCCTGCTTCTCCCTCTCCCACTCCCCCTGCTTGTGTTCCCTCTCCCGCTGTGTCTCTCTCTGTCAAATAAATAAATAAAATCTTAAAAAAAAAAAAAAAAA
>NW_027979584.1:0-204 GCF_054177405.1 Leptonychotes weddellii
TCTGAGATTTGATCCTTAGAGTTTCATAAAAATAAATTGCTTTTCAATAGTTAGCATTCATTAAGGGAAAGAATTCTAGACAGAGCAAGGGCGGAACAAGATGGCGGAGGAGTAGGAGACCTGGATTTCGTCTCCTCTCAGGAATTCAGCTGGATAGGGATCAAACCATTCTGAACACCTACAAACTCAACAGGAGATCGAAGA
>NW_027979585.1:0-204 GCF_054177405.1 Leptonychotes weddellii
AAAAAAAATAAATGTCAGCATTCGAGGTCACTGATGATGGCTTCAATAGCTTTTTTTTTAAAAAGATTTTATTTGAGAGAGCATGAGAGAGCACAAGTAGGGGGAGGGGCAGAGGGAGAAGCAGACTCCCCACTGAGCACACGGGGTTCAATCCCAGGACCCTGGGATCAGGACCTGAGCCGAAGGCAGACGCTTAACCAACTG
>NW_027979586.1:0-204 GCF_054177405.1 Leptonychotes weddellii
ATTTCTGGAGGGCCAGGCTGTCCTGGCTCCTGTGCCCCAGGGGCTCCCCTCAAGCTGTGGCCCTGCCCTGCTCCCCTGGGTCAGCACCCAGGCCTGCAGGCTTCGAGCCCCACTCACGTATGTGCTCTGGGGGCCGGGGCCCTCGTGACTGAGTTAGCCCAGAGCTGGGGTTTCCCACGACCCTCCAAAATGGGACAAGCGCCC
>NW_027979587.1:0-204 GCF_054177405.1 Leptonychotes weddellii
CCCTCGGGCCACCTGGGCTGTTACTTTGGAATAACCCCTGACAGGCAAGGTCTCCACTGGAGGGATTTCTCCATGGAAGGAAGTCAGTGGCAGGGCCAGATTCAGGCCTCTGAAACTCCTCCATCCTCAACGTCCCCCCCACTCCCAGCCAGCTTACTCTACGGGGTTAGCAGCATATTCTGGAATCACAGAAGGAGCCTCCGG
>NW_027979588.1:0-204 GCF_054177405.1 Leptonychotes weddellii
AGCCTTTATAAAAATAAATAAATAAATAAAAGCCACACACCCCACAAAACAAAAAGCACTCTTTTATTTTATTTTATTATGTTAATCACCATACATTACATCATTAGTTTTTGATGTAGTGTTCCACGATTCATTGTTTGCATATAACACCCAGTGCTCCATGCAGTACGTGCCCTCTTTAATACCCATCACCAGGCTGGGGGG
>NW_027979589.1:0-204 GCF_054177405.1 Leptonychotes weddellii
AAATAGAAGGAGAGATAAAAAGCTTCCAGGACAAACAAAAAGATTTTGTGAACACCAGACCAGCCCTACAAGAAATCTTGAAAGGGGTCCTCTAAGCAGAGAGAGAACCTAAAAGTAACATAGACCAGAAAGGGACAGAGACAATATACAGTAACAGTCACCTTACAGGCAATACAATGGCACTAAATTCCTATCTTTCAATAG
>NW_027979590.1:0-204 GCF_054177405.1 Leptonychotes weddellii
AGGGTGCCTGGGTGGCTCAGTTGGTTAAGCGACTGCCTTCGGCTCAGGTCATGATCCTGGAGTCCCTGGATCGAGTCCCGCATCGGGCTCCCTGCTCGGCAGGGAGTCTGCTTCTCCCTCTGACCCTCCCCCCTCTCATGTACTCCCTCTCTCTCATTCTCTCTCTCTCAAATAAAAATAAATAAAATCTTTAAAAAAAAAAAA
>NW_027979591.1:0-204 GCF_054177405.1 Leptonychotes weddellii
GAACCATGAGAGACGATGGACTCTGAAAAACAGGCTGGGGGTTCTAGAGGGGAGGGGGGTGGGAGGATGGGTTGGCCTGGTGGTGGGTATTGAGGAGGGCACGTTCTGCATGGAGCACTGGGTGTTATGCACAAACAATGAATCATGGAACACTTCATCTAGAACTAATGATGTAATGTATGGGGATTAACATAAGAATTAAAA
>NW_027979592.1:0-204 GCF_054177405.1 Leptonychotes weddellii
AAAGCAATTTCGGCTTTAAAATAAAGTCTAAGGCAGGTTCTAAGAAGCGAAGTTTCTTTCCATGGCAGTGAATGGCCAGTCAGTGCAGGCAATCCGGAACCAAGTGGACCAGCTGCTGGCACAACCTCCAGCCAGGCCATCAATAGCCTGACCCCCCTTGACCTCACCGGTTATATTTCAAGTTCCAGCGCGTTTCTCCTCTGG
>NW_027979593.1:0-1084 GCF_054177405.1 Leptonychotes weddellii
AGAAGAGTCTTTACAGATTGACTATTTTAACTTCCTAAATCAATAAACTTGACCAAGTATTTTTTTTAAGAGATTTATTTATTTATTTATTTATTTTAAAGTTTTATTTATGTGACAGAGACAGCGAGAGAGGGAACACAAGCAGAGGGAGCGCGAGAGGGAGAAGTAGGCTTCCCGCGGAGCAGGGAGCCCGATGCGGGGCTCGATCCCAGGACCCTGAGATCATGACCTGAGCCGAAGGCAGACGCTTAATGACTGAGCCACCGAGGTGCCCCGTGTGTTTAGTTTTTTAAGGAAATGCCAAATTAATTCCTGGAGTGGCTGTACTGTTTTATAGCCCCCCAGGACCCAAGCAGTATGTGAAATATCCAGTTTCTCTACATCTTTGCCAACATTTGGCATTGTCAGTTTTCGTTTCAGCTGTTCGAATACATGCGTAGTGAGAACTCATCTTAGTCTCGCATTTTTCCTAATGACAAGTGATGCCGAACACCTTTTTATGTGTTTATTTGCCATCTACGAATCTTCTTGGGGGAAGTAGCTGCTCAAACGTTTGCTAATTTTTAATAGGTTTTTATTTTCTTATTTTTAAGTTTTGAGAGTTCTTTGCCCTATTGTTTGCTCTCTTGCTTGAACCACTGGTTTTTCTTGCGATTTCATTTATGGAAATTACTTGAGGCTCTGGACAAAGGTGGGTTCCCTTCAGAACATTGTTTCTGCCAGGTACCTGGAGTCACAATCAGCTTGGACTCTTCTAAATTAAATTCTTGGCTTGAGGAATTTTGATACCTCCAGGTGTTATGAATTTTTCCTGCCAACCCTTATTAGGACCAGGTTCTGGTTCTAAATTCTCATTTTTTTCCCCTTTCCTCTTGTAAGTTTGAAAGTTCAACATAATTCCTAGTCTTTCCAGAAGGGGTGGGTGTGGGTGTAGGGATAGGGTTGGGGAGCTGGCTTATTTCCAGTTCATTCTTTTTTTTTTTTTTTTTAAAGATTTTATTTATTTATTGGAGACAGAATGAGAGAGAGAGAGAGCACACGAGAGGGGGGAGGGTCAGAGGGAGAAGCAGGCTCCCCGCTGAGC
>NW_027979594.1:0-204 GCF_054177405.1 Leptonychotes weddellii
ACTTGCCCTTGGCCTTGTGGTGGCTCTCGGTCTTCTTGGGCAGCAGCACGGCCTGGATGTTGGGCAGGACGCCGCCCTGCGCGATGGTGACGCGGCCCAGCAGCTTGTTGAGCTCCTCGTCGTTGCGGATGGCCAGCTGCAGGTGGCGCGGGATGATGCGCGTCTTCTTGTTGTCGCGCGCCGCGTTGCCCGCCAGCTCCAGGA
>NW_027979595.1:0-204 GCF_054177405.1 Leptonychotes weddellii
AACCAGCAACGACTGGGCCAGCCCCCAGGTTAGGGTGAAAGCTGCATTAGCTTGCCCTAGAACTAAGGACTCTGGAGGTAGTGAGTTTGCTTCACCAGGAGGAGTGTACTGTACTTTTGGCGGTCATGCTCAGGATCTGGAGCACGGACTTGGAAGTCATACTGACAGAGATTTCAATTCTGGATCAGCTGAGCGACCTTGGGC
>NW_027979596.1:0-204 GCF_054177405.1 Leptonychotes weddellii
CAGTGGGTAGGGGCCAGGAATGCTGCTCAACATCTTACAGTGCACAGGACAGCCCCCTGTCCCCCAACAATAAGGATGATCTGACTCTAAATGTCAACAGTGCTGAGGTTGAGAAACTGTGCCTGCCAAAATACATTCAGTCTCCAGTGCTTAGATGCACACAAGTCAAGTACAGTGTCTCTAAGACCCAAGAAAGACATAGGC
>NW_027979597.1:0-204 GCF_054177405.1 Leptonychotes weddellii
AAATTGAAGGAGAGATAAAAAGCTTCCAGGACAAACAAAAAGATTTTGTGAACACCAGACCAGCCCTACAAGAAATCTTGAAAGGGGTCCTCTAAGCAGAGAGAGAACCTAAAAGTAACATAGACCAGAAAGGGACAGAGACAATATACAGTAACAGTCACCTTACAGGCAATACAATGGCACTAAATTCCTATCTTTCAATAG
>NW_027979598.1:0-204 GCF_054177405.1 Leptonychotes weddellii
TACACGCATGTAGATGCAGGGTGTGCATGCACGCACAAGTGCACACAGATGTTGTCACATACACACCAATGGTTACACACACACACGCATCCCTCATGTACATGCACACACTGTTATATGCACATACATGCAGAAGCAGGGATGTGCACACATGCAAATGCACACACAAACATATAGTCACATGCACACACATGCATGCTTGCA
>NW_027979599.1:0-204 GCF_054177405.1 Leptonychotes weddellii
AAAATAAATAAATGTCAGCATTCGAGGTCACTGATGATGGCTTCAATAGCTTTTTTTTTAAAAAGATTTTATTTGAGAGAGCATGAGAGAGCACAAGTAGGGGGAGGGGCAGAGGGAGAAGCAGACTCCCCACTGAGCACACGGGGTTCAATCCCAGGACCCTGGGATCAGGACCTGAGCCGAAGGCAGACGCTTAACCAACTG
>NW_027979600.1:0-204 GCF_054177405.1 Leptonychotes weddellii
AACAAATGATCCAATCAAGAAATGGGCAGAAGACATGAACAGACATTTTTCCAAAGAAGACATCCAAATGGCCAACAGACACATGAAAAAGTGCTCAACATCGCTCGGCATCAGGGAAATCCAAATCAAAACCTCAATGAGATACCACCTCACACCAGTCAGAATGGCTAAAATTAACAAGTCAGGAAACGACAGATGTTGGCG
>NW_027979601.1:0-204 GCF_054177405.1 Leptonychotes weddellii
CCCACGGCTGTTTTCCATCTCAGATTGATGGGAAATCCCTCCAGCCAAGAGCACTAATAGACCTTTCTGCCTGTGCTATTTCAATTCACTTATGCCCACACTAATTTCTTCTAATATTATACTCAGATTGTTTCTTACTGGTTTATATTTTCAAAACTTGTTGCTATTTCAATTAAAAGTATCTTCACCAAGGACCAAACTGAA
>NW_027979602.1:0-204 GCF_054177405.1 Leptonychotes weddellii
AGGCGCCCTTATCCTAAGATATTATATATAAAACAAATACGTTATTGCTATGATCACTGATGTATGATCAGGTTTATTCAAGGACAGGAGGGAAACTTCACGGGAATATGAGCAAATTCTTGACATAAGGTGACTCCTCTCTAGTAAATAAAGTAAGGAGTGCACAAACCCTACATTATGAAGCAAAATGTAATTTTCTAGGTG
>NW_027979603.1:0-204 GCF_054177405.1 Leptonychotes weddellii
GAGACAGCATGAGAAGGAGGAAGGTCAGAGGGAGAAGCAGACTCCCTGCTGAGCAGGGAGCCAGATGCGGGACTCGATCCTGGGACTCCAGGATCATGACCTGAGCCGAAGGCAGTCGCTTAACCAACTGAGCCACCCAGGCGCCCCGTGGGTCACCTTTTTTTAAGGAGTTTATATTTTTATGATCCACAGAACTTGCCTTAC
>NW_027979604.1:0-12281 GCF_054177405.1 Leptonychotes weddellii
TTGGCGGGGATGCAGAGAAAGGGGAACCCTCCTACACTGTTGGTGGGAATGCAAGCTGGTGCAGCCACTCTGGAAAAGAGGATGGAGATTCCTCAAAAAGCTGAAAATAGAGCTACCCTACGACCCAGCAGTTGCACTACTGGGTATTTACCCCAAAGATACAAATGTAGGGACTCAAAGGGTATGTGCACCCCGATGTTTATAGCAGCAATGTCCACACTAGCCAAACTGTGGAAAGAGCCAAGATGTCCATTGACAGATGAATAGATAAAGAAGAGGTGGTATATATGTACAATGGAATATTATGCAGCCATCAGGAGGAATGAAAACTTGCCATTTGCAACAACGTGGATGGAACTGGAGGGTATTATGTTGAGCGAAATAAGTCAATCAGAGAAAGACATGTATCATATGACCTCACTGATATGAGGAATTCTTAATCTCAGGAAACAAACTGAGGGTTGCTGGAGTGGTGGGGGGTGGGAGGGATGGGGTGGCTGGGTGATAGACACTGGGGAGGGTATGTGCTATGGTGAGCGCTGTGAATTATGCAAGACCTTTGAATCACAGATATGTACCTCTGAAGCAAATAATACATTATATGTTAAAAAAAAAAAAAAGAAGAATATAGCAAGAGGGGAAGAATGAAGGGGGGAAACTGGAGGGGGAGACAAACCATGAGAGACTATGGGCTCTGAAAAACAAACTGAGGGTTCTAGAGGGGAGCGTCATGGGGAGATGGGTTAGCCTGGTGATGGGAATTAAAGAGGGTACGTTCTGCATGGAGCACTGGGTGTTATATACAATCAATGAATCATGGAACACTACATCAAAAACTAATGATGTAGGGCTCCTGGGTTGCTCAGTCATTATGCCTCTGCCTTCGGCTCAGTTCATGATCCCAGGGTCCTGGTTTCGATTCCCATATTGGGCTCCCTGCTCGGTAGGAAGCCTGCTTCTCCCTCTCCCACTCCCCCTGCTTGTGTTCCTACTCTCGCTATCTTTCTCTCTGTCAAATAAATAAATAAAGTCTTAAAAAAAAAAAACTAATGATGTATAATGTATGGTGATTAACATAACATAATTCAAAATATATATATAAAAAAATTAAAAATTAAAAAAATGGGAAGAATATGTGATGGAAAAAAAAGGTAGTCTCTTCAACAAATGGTATTGGGAAAACTGGACAGCAATAGGCAGAAGAATGAAACTGGATGACCTTATTATACCATACACAAAAATAAACTCAAAATGGATTAAGGACCTAAATGTGAGATAGGAAACCATACAAATCCTAGAAGAGAACACAGGCAGTAATTTCTCAGATATCAGCCATAGCAACATTTTTCTAGATATGTCTCCTGAGGCAAGGGCAATAAAATCAAAAATAAATTATTGGGACATCAAAATAAACAATTTCTGCAAAGCAAAGGAAACAAAACTAAGAAACAACCTACTGAATGGGAGAAGATATTTGTGATTGACATACCCAATAAAGTGTTAGCATCCAAAATATATAAAAAACTGATACAACTCAATACCCAAAAACCAAATAATCCAATTCAAAAATGGGCAGAGAACTTGAATAGACTTTTTTTCCAAAGAGATGTCCATATGGCCAACAGACACATGGAAAGATGCTCAACATCACTCATCATCAGAGAAATGCAAATCAAAATCACAATGAGATATCACCTCACATCTCTCAGGGTGGCTAAAATCAAAAACACAAAAAGCAACAGGTGTTGGTAAGAATGTGGAGAAAAAGGAACCTTTGTGTATTGTTGGTGGGAATGCAAACTGGTGCAGCCACTGTGGAAACAGTATGGAGGTTCCTCAAAAAATTAAAAAATAGAACTACCCTATGATCCAGTAATCACACTACTGGGTATTTATCCCAAAAATACAAAAACAGTAATTCAAAAGGATATATGCACCTCTATGTTTATGGCAGCATTATTTAAAATAGCCAAATTATGGAAGCAGCACAAGTGTCCACTGATAGATGAACAGATAAAGAAGAGGTGGTACACACACACGCACACACACACACACACACACACACACTGGAATATTACTCAGCCATAAAAAGAACAAAATCTTGCCATTTTAAACAACATGGGTGGAGGTAAAGAATATAATGCTCAGCAAAATAAGCCAGTCAGAGAAGGACAAATACCATATGATTTCAGTCATATGTGTAATTAAAGAAACAAAGCAAATGAACAAAAAGAAAGACAGAGAGAGAGGCAACCAAGAAACATGCTTTTTTTCTTTTTTAAGATTCTATTTATTTACCTATGAGAGAGCGCACAGAAGCAGGGAAAGTGGCAGGCAGAGGGAGAAGTTGGCTCCCTGCTGAGCAAGGAGCCTGACATGGGACTCTATCACCACAGAGCTGGTTCGACCATTATCATTCTTATCAGGATTATTATGACAATCTTTCAACTCATCTCCCTAATTCTGTTCTTGTCTTTATCCATCCATTTTTACTCTAGCAGCAATATTATCCTTTTAAACCATGGGTCATATTATGCCACTGCTCACAATCTGATAACTGCTCACAATTATCAAGACAGTCTGGTACTCCATCACCTCTTTGGACTCACCTACTATTCATTCTCCCACTTTCTCAGCTACATTTATATTGACCTCCATACATACTGCAACATCATAGTCTTTCAGCTGGCTCTTAAATTTGACTGGAATTTCTACCATATATCTTCATTGCTCATTCATTCATGTTTATTTTTGTTCTATCACAGATTTTTCAGTGAGTTTTCTCCTAACCAACCTACTTAAAAATGAACTCCCCTCTGTAAATACTCACTCTTCACCTTCCTGCTTCCTTTTTCCTCCTACAGCACTTATCATTCCCTAACATCATACATGTACATAGTGTACACACATACACACATACATATTGTTTGTATTTACTCTCTAAAACATGTTCTCCGTTATACAAGGGTATATGTGATTAACCACTTCTTCATTGTTCTATCCCAAGTGCCTGGTAAGATAGTAGGTTCTCAATAAACATCCTAAATAACTGAATGCATTAATGAATCCAAATTATACTTTCATAGTTACTGTTGTCATTAATATAATAAGATCCAGTTTCTCTTTGGCTTCATTTCCAATGAAGTGGTTATTTTAAATGCACAGACATAAAACGTATCTCTGATTTCTGTGAACCATTAAGTCTTTCAAATAATGCAGAGACTGAAACTACCTCATAAAACTTACTGAGGCAATTTATTGCTCTAAAATTACAGAAGATAAATGAAGAAACGTAGAATGTTGAAAATATTTCACCAAAATGAACATACAAAAACTGTAGGTCAAAATATATACCAATATTGCACTGCATCTACTGTTGAAAACTAACATACTCCAGAGTTGAAACATTAACATTAAATCACTAAATATATCCTCATAATGGTTATATGACCAACTCAAGCTTTGTACAGCACTATGTACTAAGTTGCTTCCATATAGTTTGTCATGTGCAATGATATAGAAGTTGTTTTGAATGAGATTGTACTAGTCTTACTTTATTCTAGCCAAATACCTAAACTATATTAATAATCAATGTGTAAAATAATAATCCAATACGACTTTCAAAACACTTCCTCAATATATCCATGGCTTAGCCACTATTCCATATTGACTTGTCAACTACAATATGTTGCTTGTGACCCAGATCCATTGTAAAAACAAACAAAACACACACACACAAACTATTCCAGGAAACTCTTGGTGTGGGATGGGGTGATAGTTAATTCAATGACAGAAGTGAACAAGAAAAAGGCTATTTTACAGAAATGGAAAATATGTTATTCTGTTAATAATCCGTTCAGAAAATGTAATTTTCCAGGCAGGAAATATCAAAAACTTTTTCTAACTGAACAGTAGGAGGAATTTGGAAGGCACGAAGGGGATATGTTCATGATGGGCATATCCTTCATTGCTTATTTTACAATGTATTTGATTAAAATGTAATATTACTTAATATATAGTATAAATATTTAGTACTCTTATTCTTTTTTTTTTTTAAGATTTTATTTATTTATTTGAGAGAGAGAGAATGAGAGAAAGCACATGAGAGGGGGGAGGGTCAGAGGGAGAAGCAGACTCCCCGCTGAGCAGAGAGCCCGATGCGGGACTCGATCCGGGCACTCCATGATCATGACCTGAGCTGAAGGCAGTCGCTTAACCAACTGAGCCACCCAGGTGCCCAGTACTCTCCTTATTCTAAAACAGAGTTCAGGTTACTTAAGAGACCTTATGAGGCATAACAAAAATAATTATAAAATAAAATTATTGTAAGAAGGAAAATAAATCAAGAAGATTTTTGAAAAATATATGAAAATACTTGAAATACATGCTAATTACATATTTATGAAAAATAAACAACTCAGTAGGTAAACTTTTGTCAAATTAAACTGTCTGCAGAAATGTAGTAGGTGAATCACAGAGGAGTAAGACTGCCATAGATATAACAAGAGCATGAACCCAAAGCAACAGCATCTTCCTACCTATGGGTTTCACAGAACATACTTTAGAAACCACTCTTTTGGGACGCCTGAGTGGCCCAGTTAAGCATCTGCCTTCAGCTCAGGTCATGATCCCAGAGTCCTGGAATCGAGTCCCACATCGGGTTCCTTGCTCAGCGGGGAGCCTGCTTCTCCCTCTGCCTGCCACTCCCCCCGCTTGTGCTCTCTCTCTCTGACAAGTGAATAAACATCTTTAAAAATAAAAATAAATAAAAATAAATTTTAAAAATAATAAAAAAGAAACCACTCTTTTAACCTAATGTAATATGATAAGGAGCAGTGTACATGTGTAATTATTGGAAACATGAGGACAGAATGCACTGTTAAGTTTTGATGTGTTTTTCTAGTTAAAAGATGGAAAATCATTTAAAAAAGTTGGCAAGCTAGCCAATTAACCTATCTTAAAAAGTTTAATCTCTGAATTTTCCTATACACAAATCCACACACACAAAACTTATTTTCTATTATAGAAACACAAATACATGAAAAATAAGATAATAAGCATATAAAAACATCCATATAATTTTGATGGAATAAAGTTTCATCAAATGCTTTATATTTCTTAATAACCTAAAAAACACAAAATGTATTATTCTGATAATGAAATGGGAAATTGAATCAAAATGGAACAGAAGAGAGAAGACTGTAAATTTGAGAAAGAAGTCAGGACAAAATACAGTAAACAGGGACATTTGTGACAGCAATATAAACTAAGGCAATAACAGTGGGGAGGGAAGGATTCAACAGATGTTAAGAAAGTAATGTCAACAGCACTAAGTGATACAAATAGGGGATAGGTAAGAGGGATGTGTATGATTAATTTTGGGTAAAATATTTGATGAGCACTATAACACTGATTTCTAGATTGGATTGGGTTTACCTTGATTATTTATTTTGCATTCCTTACAAAAGCCAGTTAACAAACTCATTCAAGAATTACTAAGGATTTAGATTAACCCAATCAACTATCAAATGAATTTATAAATCAACATATCTCTTTTAGAATGGTGACAGAATTACCACTCTTTGTGTTGCCCATTTGCTACATTATACAGAAAAGGAAAAAAAAAAAAGGTATAGATTTGAGCATATAGAGTTTTGGTCCAAAAAAGTTAAAACCCATGTCTTGCTTAGAGACCTCATGGAACATATAAAGGAAGGTAAATATAGTCATCTTGAAAATGAAATTTCTTACCCCAGAAATAGTTTATTTTAAACAAAATTTCTCAACCAACTACAAAATTTAAGTGAGAGACTGTAGTCAATTCAATAGAAAGCATATAATTCCAAATATTATTTATAAACATTGTGTGTTAATATTAGATGTGAGTTTATAGTCATTCATATCCTTAATTCAAAAATTCAAAAATATTGCTATATTTTAAGAAACAAGCTGTTAGTATGATTAACTTAATTTATCCCAGTATAGTTTGATAGGGATTTGTGTTTGTTCTAACACATATCCTTCATGATTTAAATAAGAACCAATATCATAGTTGCACTGATGTTCATTTACAGTTATTTTTTGGAATAAGAAAGAATTTGGAACATTTGAGTCAATATGTTCAGAGTTCAATTGTCCATTGGAGAATTCCTTTCTTGGGGAATGAATTAGCAAATGAACATAGATTTGCAAGTTCCAGTTAAAACAAATTATCCATTTATTTATATTTATACAAAGAATAAATATGAGAATAATTAAACAAAGCCAATTAAATCTTTAACATATTTAATTTTAGTCTTTAACACACAATTCATTCCCTAGGTTTTATTTGTGCACATATACATTTTCTGCATGTCTTTCTGGTTTTGTTTCAAATTAACAGATAATTCTGTCCTTAACTACCAATATTAAACAGCAGAAATAAGACACATGGGAGCAAGGCTTTTAGCAAGCTATACCCAGGCAAGAGTTATTTTCCTTTAACTATATCCTATCTCATTACAAACAAGGTTTCAATATTACTACTCTAATATTTTTAAAGTTAAAAAATTAAATATTTAAAAATTATGGTTAAAGAGAAAAATCTATGTCTGTTGCCATTTTGCCATTTGACTTTAATCAGTTAAATTGTCTTTTTTTATTATATAGTAGAATCTGAAAGTCACTCCAACAAGTAGTGCTCTTAAAAATATGAACCTACTCGGGCGCCTGGGTGGCTCAGTTGGTTAAGCGACTGCCTTTGGCTCAGGTCATGATCCTGGAGTCCCGGGATCGAGTCCCACATCGGGCTCCCTGCTCGGCAGGGAGTCTGCTTCTCCCTCTGACCCTCCTCCCTCTCATGCTCTCTGTCTCTCATTCTCTCTGTCTCAAATAAATAAATAAAATCTTTAAAAAAAAATATGAACCTACTCATTTATTAAATACATGTGACAAGAACTGTTGGCTAATAAATCTATTATTCAGGGAAAGTCAAAATCCATCTGACTAGTCTCAACTATAAATCAGGATGTCTTAACTTACCACATACATCGAGTGATGAGAATTTTTATTATAAGAGATTTTCCACTTCTGAAGAGAATTCATCTCAAGACAACTTCAAATATCAAACAAAATTTGGTCACTTAACATAACAGTTAATTTGCAATATTTTCTATATTATTTTCAGAAAAACGGCTTTACAAACTGTAAAGCCAATGTAAAGAAATAATAAAGAAAGAAAGGATAAAGAATCACTAGCATCTTTCAAAAAATAAACATTAGGTTTAAAAAACAAAGGTAACCACCTAAATATCTAGGGGCTATGTTTCTAATTTTAGTCCTTAGTCATTCAGAGCAATGTCTGCAGATATTAGTAATTCAATTTAAGAATTAAAAAAGGCACTTATTTTAATAGGATTCAAACTAGAAAAGGGAAATGAACCTAAATTGTTAGAGCTACTTAAATCATTTTTATCAGGCTATCTCCCTAAAGGAGGATAATTTAATTTGAAAAGATCAGAGTATTGACTGAGACATAGATCCCTAAGTATTTAACAGATAAATTAAACAGATTAAAATGAAACCTATCCAGTGTGATAACACTACACGTGGATATTTATGTTTAGGACTCTGTCTTAAGACAGTAGATTATCTAGAATAAAATAGTGTTTTTGACATTAACATTCACTGGATATATTAAGAAAGAATATAGCAGTTGCTGACATAAAAAAAAGAGTAAATATTAGATGGTGGTCATTACTATCTAATCTGAATGTAGGTCTATTATAAGTTATGTAAGAGTATAAACTTCTTTCTCCATGTGACTGAAGTAGCATTTTCAAATTCTAATATTAGAGAAGGAAGAGGTGATTGTTAGTAATTTGCACACTGGATTCAAAGGTCCTGGATGTGTTCTTACTAGCTGAATGATCCTAGGTGAGTTTCATACTACCTCTAAGCGTCAACTTTTTCATCTATAAAATGGTGGTGTTATGGTGACATTATGGTTAATAAGAGCAGCTACCTCAAAGTGGAGATTTAATGATATCATACTTCTAAAACACTTAGCATAGTGACTGGCATAAAATAAATACTTAAATGATTTTTTAAAAAAGATAGCTCTTGGTTTTATTGATGGTTTTATTGTATATGTATCTCCCCATCAAGCCAAAAATATGTCAAAAATTTCCATCAACTGTATCACTGATTAAAGTCTCCCTTATTTCTGTTAACAATGAATAAAGGCTAATAAGTAATCTGTTAAGTAGATTATCTAATTAATAATTCATGCTAAAACAACAAATCACATCTCTGCAACAGGCTTGCAAATGCTTACTATGCCTGCCTTCATTAATCTTGGGACTCATTAATTAATTAATTAATTAATCAATCAATCATACAAGTATTCTATTGTCTCTTCTGTTGCAGAGCTCATAGTATGATTCTGACACTAGCAACTGTTTAATTAATGTGTTTGATTTGTCTCTGAATTCAAACTGGTGGTCTCCAAATGCAAAAGATGGAAAGGGAAACATGGTGAGTTAAGAGGTTCTCAAGTAATAAAAGGACTGGTGTTTTAGTCAAGTTACCATGGAATTGCAGTTGCAAAGCCTGGAACTGCTGACTGAAAGATAGGGAATCTAAACCTGGTGACTTTGTATTGTAAGTAAAGCTGTAAAGCTAAAATTGGCTGAAAGTAAAGGCTGATATGAGATTTAGATGTGAAAAAAGATGTAAAACAATCTTCTTTGAAATTATGAGAGTCACATTACTGAGGCAGTTTTGCTTGTCCATTTGATTTCCATAACATTTGTGGCTCTGACCCTAAACATCAATTTCTGGAGCTGTGGAATTTTCAACAACAGTACTCAGCTGCATGTTTGAAGACACGGAGAAAATAGATGACTATGTTGCTAAATTAGGAAAATGGGAAAACAGAGGGAAGGGAGCTAAAGATTTTTGGAAAAGAGTGCTTATAACGATGGACTACTGACTACATGATGGATAAAGAATTAAGGGAATGTAAGGGGAAATTTACTTATGGATAGAAAGTGGATTCATAGGGTCAATAAAAAATTATTTTTGCTAAGAGTGAACTATAGTATATAATGCTGGAATTTATACATTTAGAAATACTAAACTCTCTGCTCATCCAGAAAAAAAAAGTATACACATCAATTCATGCTAAAATTGGCACTTAAAAAGAAGAAGGTATGAGTGCTTTAATAAGATCAATGACTTAAGTTATAGATTTGAGTGTTTATAGGTGTCTCATTAGAAATTAAATGTGGGGCACCTGGGTGGCTCAGTTGGTTAAGCGACTGCCTTCGGCTCAGGTCATGATCCCGGAGTCCCGGGATCGAGTCCCACATTGGGCTCCCTGCTCGGCGGGGAGTCTGCTTCTCCCTCTAACCCTACCCCCTCTTGTGCTCTCTCTCTCACTCTCTCTCTCTTTAATAAATAAATTAAAAAAAAAAAAGAAAGAAATTAAATGTTATATGACTTTTCCCCTAATGGGGAAATTTCTTATAAAAAAGAATAGTAATCATGTCTATAAGTCTGGTACTGTCGTACTTAACATATGATAGTTTATGCACCATCAATTTGGAACTATCACCAAATGTATTGTCCTACTATATCAAAATTCAGTATATGGAAGCCAGTGCAACATCTGGCAACCTTCCATAAAAATAACCTAATTGAAATAATTACATATTTAAAAACAAGGATAGATTTAGAAGATCAGCATACATCTTTATAACTCAGTGATTATTCATGCTTAATTTTAAAACTTTACATAGTTTATGATTTATCAAGTACAAAAGAAACCAAATATGGATGAATTTGTACCTTATCAGGAAACTCCTGCTTTCAAAGTAAAAACATCTCAAACTGTGGAGAGAAAATATTAAAAGAATAAAAGCATAAACACTCATATAAGGAATACTGAAGAAGTGTAGGCAGTCGTTATAGTAAAAGTAAATAGAAGAGTTTATAATTTCTACTAAGCTGTGCGTAGGAAAAGTAAGTATTTGATGTTCTGTTTTACGAACATATTATAAGAACCTTGGTCTACCATGACAAAATGACAGCCTGCAATATAGCAGTGTTTCAGTTCTGCAATATAAATTTATGTTTTCTTCAGAAGTAAAAATCCTTTGGCAGAGAATTGAGGAAGAAAAAAAAAGAAAAGCTCCAGAGACAAGAAAATAAATGGAATAGATGTGATAACTCAGTGAAAGCTTTTGCTTCAATGTTAATTTGCACTACAATGAGAAGGTTATTGGCAAGGACACAAACTTCGCTTTTTATATTTTTAAGAGTGGGGGCGCCTGGGTGGCTCAGTTGTTAAGCATCTGCCTTCGGCTCAGATCATGATCCCAGGGTCCTGGGATCGAGCCCCACATCGGGCTCCCTGCACCGTGGGGAAGCCTGCTTATCCCTCTCCTACTCCCCCTGCTTGTGTTCCCTCTCTCACTATGTCTCTCTCTGTCAAATAATAAATAAAATCTTTAAAAAAAAAAGAGTTATAATATGTTGTATGTTTATTTGAAAAAGGTCAAATAGGCACTCCCACTCTTTCTCTGAGATCACTAGAATAAAAGGAAGCACTTTGAACAGACCAGGTTGGATAAAACTATCAGATTTCTGAAGATCTTATTTTCATCACACACCCTATCATTTTATCCAATGCTGCCAAATGACAGAAAATTTCTCCAGTATAAGAAAGTTTTAAATTGAAAGAAAGCACCCAAATGTCTAGAATCAATTCCACCCCAGTGAAATACTACCTGCTTTTTCTTTTACAACAAAAACAAAAGACATTGCAAAATTATTGGAATTACTTTCTTCATTTCTAGAGAAATAGGTAAGAATGGGACAACACCCCCCTCCAATACTTCAAGCAAATCCTCCTACGCTTGCATCCATACCTATTAAAATGACCCCTCCTTCCCACCCGTAGTCAATAGAGCAGTCTGCATATGTGGATGGTGGATGAAAATTCCAAGAGTCGCTTTCTCATTAAGAAAGAGGTAGAAGACTAAATGTGAGACAGGAATCCATCAAAATTCTAGAGGAGAAGAGAGGCAGCAACCTCTTCGACTCCAGCCACAGTAACTTCTTCCTAGAAACATCACCAAAGGCAAGGGAAGCAAGGGCAAAAATGAACTATTGAGACTTCATCAGGATAAAAAGCTTTTGAACAGCAAAGGAAACAGTCAACAAAACCAAAAGATAACCGACAGAATGGGAGAAGATATTTGCAAATGACATATCAGATAAAGGGCTAGTATCCAAAATCTATAAAGAACTTATCAAACTCAACACCCAAAGAACAAAGAATCCAATCAAGAAATGGGTAGAAGACATGAACAGACATTTTTCCAAAGAAGACATCCAAATGGCCAACAGACACAGGAAAAAGTGCTCAACATCACTTGGCATCAGGGAAATCCAAATCAAAACCTCAATGAGATATCACCTCACACCAGTCAGAATGGCTAAAATTAACAAGTCAGGAAATGACAGATGTTGGCGGGGATGCAGAGAAAGGGGAACCCTCCTACACTGTTGGTGGGAATGCAAGCTGGTGCAGCCACTCTGGAAAACAGGATGGAGATTACTCAAAAAGTTGAAAATAGGGGCACCTGGGGGGCTCAGTTGGTTAAGTGACTGCCTTCGGCTCAGGTCATGATCTTGGGGTCCCAGGATCAAGTCCCGCATCGGGCTCCCTGCTCAGCGGTGAGACTGCTTCTCCCTCTGACCCTCTCCCCTCTCATACTCTTTCCATCTCATTCTTTCTCAAATAAATAAATAAAAATCTTTAAAAAAAACCAACTTGAAAATAGAGCTACCCTACGACCCAGCAATTGCACTACTGGGTATTTACCCCAAAGATATAAATGTAGTGATCCGAAGGGGTACGTGCACCCCGATGTTTATAGCAGCAATGTCTACAATAGCCAAACTATGGAAAGAGCCCAGATGTCCATCGACAGATGAATGGATAAAGAAGATGTGGTGTGTGTGTATATATATATACAATGGAATATTATGCAGCCATCAAAAAAATGAAATCTTGCCATTTGCAAGGACATGGATAGAACTAGAGGGTATTATGCTAAGTGAAATAAGTCAATCAGAGAAAGTCAAGTATCATATGATCTCACTGATATGAGGAATTCTTAATCTCAGGAAACAAACCGAGGGTTGCTGGAGTGGGGGGTGTGGTGGGAGGGATGAGGTGGCTGGGTGATAGACACTGGGGAGGGTATGTGCTCTGGTGAGCGCTGTGAATTGTG
>NW_027979605.1:0-1084 GCF_054177405.1 Leptonychotes weddellii
TCTAACATTTAAATACAGATCTTGGGCAAGTTCTAAATCTCTCTGCACTTTAGTTTACTTGACTGTAGAATGGAAGTCTCATAATTCCTACTCCTCAAGACCTTGAGAGGAACTAGTAAGTAATACACAGAGGGCTCAGAACATCTAAGTATTCGTTAAATGTTAGTCATTACTGTCACCACAGGAGGGGTTTGTGGATAGATATTGTTATTACAGTAAAGAGTTTTCTGAGTATATGTGTGCAGAAGGAAAGGCTTGTTTTGTTTCATTTTATTAGTCAGTTGAACAAGAGTTCCTGTATCAGGATCATCTGTCCTCCAAAGATAAGAAACCAACGTCTTCAACATGCTCCCCATCAAAGAGACTGCAATTTCTCCACATACAAAGTAAGCCGGCCCTCAACATTGGCCTTAACCTCTCACTCCTGGAACTGTCCTTGGCAGCTCTAGCCCACATGGAAATGCTCCTTTCCTTTGATCTCCTGATGCAGTCACTGTATGTAAATGCATAGCTTCTTGATACTCATAGTTAATAAAATAATGAGAAAACATTTATTATATATTTCATAAGTTAGATTTCTCAAAGACTAAGTAGTCTTTCAGAGCAGAAAATGAATTCCAGCTTTTGGTTAGGGTTCTGCAAGTGCCTGCCACGTCCCCCTGAGCCTATCTCACACACTGGAAAGAGCACCGGAACTTAAAATCTAGGCTTAATTCCCTTCCCTCGCTGGTCTGGGACTCTAGGCAAGACACGCATGCATGAGACTGTTAGTCTGTAACTGTAGGAGACTGTAGGAGACTGTAGGAGATCAAAGGAAATATCTGTTATCTACTTTATCCCTAATAATAAAAGCTCTGACTTTTTAGTTTACATGTGGCCACTTAAAGACAGTATTTTCCAGTTAATATGTTAGTTAAACTAACATTTAACGAATACTTAGATGTTCTGAGCCCTCTGTGTATTACTTACTAGTTCCTCTCAAGGTCTTGAGGAGTAGGAATTATGAGACTTCCATTCTACAGTCAAGTAAACTAAAGTGCAGAGAGATTTAGAACTTGCCCAAGATCTGTATTTAAATGTTAGA
>NW_027979606.1:0-204 GCF_054177405.1 Leptonychotes weddellii
GTCCCAC
Organism: Leptonychotes weddellii; assembly: GCF_054177405.1. NCBI lineage: Eukaryota > Metazoa > Chordata > Mammalia > Carnivora > Phocidae > Leptonychotes > Leptonychotes weddellii. The sequence goes on from NW_027979606.1 coordinate 8, forward strand.
GGTGAGGCTTTCTCTGGGGCAAGGGCCCCCAGCCTGAGCAGAAAGCCACAGAGCCCCTGAGGGGTGGTGGCTCTGTGGGCTCCGTGGCCACTGCCCTGGTTGGTTCTCGTTCCATCTGGGGGAGGCAGGGGCTGGCCAAGCCAGCTCAGAAACAATCCGTCTACTTCACCCTTAGCTCTTCAACTCGACTGATCAAC
>NW_027979607.1:0-204 GCF_054177405.1 Leptonychotes weddellii
GACGTTTAACCGACTGAGCCACCCAGGAGCCCCTCACTTAACTATTTTCTATCCTGTATTTCCATCTTATTTGATTAATGAAAATATTATTATGTTAAAATTATGTTGATATTAAATTCATATGTGTATGTAATCTCAAGCCAATATAAAGGGACAAAGTGAAAACTAAGTCCCTAGGCCAGATTCTAGTTACGCTAAAACTCC
>NW_027979608.1:0-204 GCF_054177405.1 Leptonychotes weddellii
GTGCTGATCCCCACATATTCTGCCTTTTCTCCATTTGCTGAGGATGAACTGTCTGTGCTTCTAAGTCCAAGCCCCATACTTTCTCATCCTCTCTCATCAGCTCATTAACATCACTTATCTCCTCTTTCCTATAGCAACATTTTTTTTTCCTTTTCTACTGGACTGTTTCCCCCAGCATACAAATATGCTGTTATTTCTCCCATA
>NW_027979609.1:0-204 GCF_054177405.1 Leptonychotes weddellii
GGGGGGTCTGCTTCTCCCTCTGACCCTCCCCCCTCTCATGTGCTCTCTCTCTTTCTCGCTCTCTCAAATAAATGAATAAAAATCTTTAAAAAAAATAAAATATTTATCTCTTTTCAACTGCAGATTCTTTGAAGGTAGGGACCACCCCATTTTTGCTAGTTTAAAAATCAAATATTCTGCATTGTTATTCCTATAAACACGTAA
>NW_027979610.1:0-204 GCF_054177405.1 Leptonychotes weddellii
GCGCCTGGGTGGCTCAGTCGTTAAGCGTCTGCCTTCGGCTCAGGTCATGATCCCAGGGTCCTGGGATCGAGCCCCACATCGGGCTCCCTGCTCGGCGGGAAGCCTGCTTCTCCCTCTCCCACTCCCCCTGCTTGTGTTCCCTCTCTCACTGTGTCTCTCTCTGTCAAATAAATAAATAAAATCTTTAAAAAAAAAAAAAAAAAA
>NW_027979611.1:0-204 GCF_054177405.1 Leptonychotes weddellii
AAGGGCGCCTGGGTGGCTCAGTCGGTTGAGCGACTGCCTTCGGCTCAGGTCATGATCCCAGGGTCCTGGGATCGAGTCCCGCATCGGGCTCCCTGCTCTGCGGGGAGCCTGCTTCTCCCTCTCCCACTCCCCCTGCTTGTGTTCCCTCTCTCGCTGTGTCTCTCTCTGTCAAATAAATAAATAAAATCTTTAAAAAAAAAAAAA
>NW_027979612.1:0-204 GCF_054177405.1 Leptonychotes weddellii
TATGAGTCAATGGATGATTAAATGGTACATGGATTGATGGATGGACAGATGGATGAATAAATGAATGAATGAATTGTTGTTCACTCCAGGCAAGGACTTACATGTGGGACCAATCGAGTAGGAGGTGTGGAAGGATGAATTCCCAAGGAAGACAAGATCACTCATGGAGAGTGTTGAGAGGTTGTCAGGGAAGAAAACTGTGAA
>NW_027979613.1:0-204 GCF_054177405.1 Leptonychotes weddellii
CACTTTTTTTTTTTTTTAAAGATTTTTAATTATTTATTTGAGAGAGAGAGAATGAGAAAGAGCACATGAGAGAGGGGAGGGTCAGAGGGAGAAGCAGACTCCCTGCCGAGCAGGAAGCCCGATGCGGGACTCGATCCAGGGACTCCAGGATTATGACCTGAGCCGAAGGCAGTCGCTTAACCAACTGAGCCACCCAGGCGCCCG
>NW_027979614.1:0-204 GCF_054177405.1 Leptonychotes weddellii
ACACTACAGGGTTATTGTAGAGACTGATGGTCTACAAGATCCTAGTTTAATTTCTCACACAGCAAGCTTCTGTGATGATAGCTGTGAACTCAACATCATGAACTACTGTTATTTTATCATTTTAATGATGGAACAAGGGAATGAGACTTGGAGAAATTGAGATCCACACAGCTAGGAGGTGCTAGAATTAGGACCTAGAACCCT
>NW_027979615.1:0-204 GCF_054177405.1 Leptonychotes weddellii
AACGCGGCGTGTGACAGCCCGTGGGCCCAGGGGATACTCATAGTCACCCCAGGAGTAACGAACCTCCCCCAGGTCTCACGCTCCCACCACCAGGCTCTGCTGTATTTCACTGAATCCTCATGATACCCTTTGGAGTAGGTACTATTATTACCATCATTTCAGAGATGTAGAAACTGAGGCCCAGAGAGGTCAGTTACTAGCACT
>NW_027979616.1:0-1084 GCF_054177405.1 Leptonychotes weddellii
TCTTATTACCATCCCGGCCAGGATACTAACTTCCAGCCAAAAGGCAGGCTTTCTCCTCCCCATAGAGTAGCCACAGGCTAGAGGATTGCAGCCTGAGCAATCAACATGAAAGTGTTCCAATAAGACTACTTCTTGAAAAGCCCCTGAAATGAACATAAAGAAAGAGAAGAGGAAGTAAGTGCTCACCATGTTTGCACCGAGGTTCAGAGTCCAGGTGAGACTCTGGACTCAAAGCTCCATGTTGGGTGCCATATGCTGTAGGAAAACGTTAGGGTTCAAAGCCAATGGCCAAGAAAGAATTCTTGAGATGTCTTTGGTGCAAAAAGAGCTGCCCTGGGGTCATGAGGAGTGGCCCATTATAGACTTTCAAGTTGGGGTGGGGTTAGGGAGAGCTTAAGTCTCTAAGGAATTTGGAAGCAAGGTTTCCAGGACCTTGAGGGGGCTAGCTATTGTTGGGGAAAGGTCATTTATTACCATCTAATAAAACCTTAGTCATGAGACCCTTCTGATGTGTATTAGTGGGCCATAAGCTTGGGAGGTGATTGCCAACATATATCTTGGGGGGTTTAGAGATAAAGAAATTTTCTAAAGGAATTCTTATACATTAAAGTAGACTTACAGGATCCTGGGGCAGGGAGAGGGAGGGGAGGATGGTTAGGCTAGGATTGCTTTTTGCCCTTAGCAAAGTATTAGCATTGAGTCAGTTGAGTCCCTAGAGGAATGTCCCTCTGCCTGTTTCAAGGACTTATCAGTGGGGTATAGGTAGTAAGGAAATTTAATAATTTTTCTTCTGTCTTTGTTTCCCACATAAATCATATCTGTGATGACTCTACTTCCAAATAAAATCACATTCAGAGGTACTGGGAGTTTTAAAAAGTACATTCAGGGGCGCCTTGGTGGCTCAGATGGTTGAGCATCTGCCTTCAGCTCAGGTCCTGATCCCAGGGTCCTGGGATCAAGCCCCATATCCGGCTCCTGGCTCAGTGGGGTTCCTGCTTCTCTCTCTCGCTCTGCCTCTCCCCCTGCTCATGCACTCTCTCTCTCTCTGTATCTCTGTGTCTCAAATGAATAATAAAATCTTTTT
>NW_027979617.1:0-204 GCF_054177405.1 Leptonychotes weddellii
AATTTTCCCAACACCATTTGTTGAAGAGACTGTCTTTTTTCCATTGGACATTCTTTCCTGCTTTGTCAAAGATGAGTTGACCATAGAGTTGAGGGTCCATTTCTGGGCTCTCTATTCTGTTCCATTGATCTATGTGTCTGTTTTTGTGCCAGTACCATACTGTCTTGATGATGACAGCTTTGTAATAGAGCTGGAAGTCCGGAA
>NW_027979618.1:0-204 GCF_054177405.1 Leptonychotes weddellii
CCCTTCATTTTTCCCTTCCTTCTCCTAATGTCCTCCATGCTATTCCTTATGTTCCACAAATAAGTGAAACCATATGATAATTGACTTTCTCTGCTTGACTTATTTCACTTAGCATAATCTCCTCCAGTCCCATCCATGTTGATGTAAAAGTTGGGTATTCATCTTTTCTGATGGCTGAGTAATATTCCATTGTATATATGGACC
>NW_027979619.1:0-204 GCF_054177405.1 Leptonychotes weddellii
AACACTCTGATACCTTCTCTTCAACTGAAAGCAGCTCTCACAAATATATCTGTGAATCCTTGTGCTTCACCCTGACCTACTAAGAATCACCTGGAGCACATAGTTAAAGCAGCACTGATGTTCTCACCCTGACCAATAGACAGACTCTGGCAGAGGGCCCAGGTGATGGTGGTTCTTAAAACTCGCCATGGGATCTTTACTGTA
>NW_027979620.1:0-204 GCF_054177405.1 Leptonychotes weddellii
GAATCTTTTTTTTTTTTTTAAGATTTTATTTATTTATTTGAGAGAGAGAGAATGAGAGACAGAGAGCATGAGAGGGAGGAGGGTCAGAGGGAGAAGCAGACCCCTGCTGAGCAGGGAGCCCGATGTGGGACTCGATCCCGGGACTCCAGGATCACGACCTGAGCCGAAGGCAGTCGCTTAACCAACTGAGCCACCCAGGCGCCC
>NW_027979621.1:0-204 GCF_054177405.1 Leptonychotes weddellii
AGGCCGGGTGAGGAGGAACCGCTGGTCTGAGGATGGAGGAGGCAGGGTGAGGAGGAACCGCTGGTCTGAGGATGGAGGAGGCCGGGTGAGGAGGAACCGCTGGTCTGAGGATGGAGGGGGCCAGGTGAGGAGGAGAGCAGACAGTGTAAGGACCAAAGAGAGGCCGCAGCTGCCAATAGCAAGGAAATGGGGCCCTCAGCCCTA
>NW_027979622.1:0-204 GCF_054177405.1 Leptonychotes weddellii
ATTTATTTATTTTTATTCTTATGTTAATCCCCATACATTACATCATTAGTTCTAGATGAAGTGTTCCATGATTCATTGTTCGTGCACAACACCCAGTGCTCCATGCAGAACGTGCCCTCCTCAATACCCACCACCAGGCCAACCCATCCTCCCACCCCCCTCCCCTCTAGAACCCTCAGTTTGTTTTTCAGAGTCCATCTTCTC
>NW_027979623.1:0-204 GCF_054177405.1 Leptonychotes weddellii
CATTATAGGGGCGCCTGGGTGGCTCAGTTGGTTAAGCGACTGCCTTCGGCTCAGGTCATGATCCTGGAGTCCCGGGATCGAGTCCCGCATCGGGCTCCCTGCTCGGCAGGGAGTCTGCTTCTCCCTCTGACCCTCCTCCCTCTCATGCTCTCTGTCTCTCATTCTCTCTCTCTCAAATAAATAAAATCTTTAAAAAAAAAAAAA
>NW_027979624.1:0-204 GCF_054177405.1 Leptonychotes weddellii
AAGAAACTTTTTAAAAGCATCATTTAAAATTGTCACATACTGGGCGCCTGGGTGGCTCAGATGGTTAAGCGTCTGCCTTCAGCTCAGGTCATGATCCCAGGGTCCTGGGATCGAGTCCCGCATCGGGCTCTCTGCTCCTTGGGAGCCTGCTTCTCCCTCTGCCTCTCTCTCTCTCTCTGTCTCTCATGAATAAATAAAAAAAAT
>NW_027979625.1:0-204 GCF_054177405.1 Leptonychotes weddellii
ACTGGTTTTAATATATATGATTAAATAGATCTATTAAATTATAAGTTATAAATATGTAATAGATTTAATTTTATATTTATATGTTATCAAGGCAGAATGAGTAGAAGTATATTACTCCCTTGTTTTTAGAATTTGTTGAAAATAATGTTTCAGGTTTGTCATTTGACTTTTCATGTTTTTGGTGATTTTTTTTTTTTTTTAAGA
>NW_027979626.1:0-204 GCF_054177405.1 Leptonychotes weddellii
ACCCAAAAAAACCTAATAACTAAAATTTTTTTACCAAAGGGCACATTAATTACAATTTTTAAAAAAATATGCACTGTTAAGGAAAGATTATACTGAGGTCTACACAAAACTAATAATCCATATAACAGTAATTACTGTTACTGTTCTAGAAATTAATTATGAATAAAATACACTGAGTCTATATTGTAGGTTTTTTTTTTCCAA
>NW_027979627.1:0-1084 GCF_054177405.1 Leptonychotes weddellii
AAAAAAAAAATGAATATAATTAGGCTGGTGAATAAAACAGAAGCACACACTAGATTTTGGGTGTATTTTGGTCTGTTAGAAGAAATTGCCTCCCAAAATTTTAAAGAAAGGAAAACGTATATATATACAAAAATAAGGGTTAATACAATGAAGGGATAGAATATGACTGTAAGGATGAAAATTAAAGAAGATTTTAAAAAAGGAATTGATAAGAAGGTTGAAAGAAGAATGAAAAAAAAAAGAGAATATGATCAGGCGGAAGACTAGGACAACGTCATACACTAGATTTACGGTATATTTTGGTCTGTTAGAAGAAAGTGTATCCCAAAATTTTAAAGAAAGAAAAACATATATATACATAAAATAAGGTTAAATACAATGAACAGATAGAATATGACTGTAAAAATGAAAAATTAAAAAAGATTTTAAAAAAGGAATTGGTAAGATGTTGGTTGAAAAGGAAAGAAGAAAAATTCAACTAAAAAAATAGAAAAAGAAAAAAATAAAGAAAATTTAAAAAATTAACTTTGAAAGACTAAAGCATCATGGGAAAAAAGCCATGAATTCTATGTGCTGTATTCCCCTAGTGCTGGAGTTCTGCCATTCTCATTGATCGGTAAACTTGGTCTTGGCTGGCTGTTCTTGCTGATCTTCTGGGGGAGGGGCCTGTTGCAGTGATTCTCAAATATCTTTGCTGGAGGCAGAATTGTCCCGCTCTTGCCGGGGGTGGACTAAGTAATCTGCTTGGATTTGCTCTCAGGAGCTTTTGTTCCCTGCAAGCTTTCCGTACAGCTTTGGAGGACGAGAGTGAAAATGGCAGCCTCCCAATCTCTGCCCCAGAGGAGCCGAGAACTCGGGGCCCCACTCGTCAGTGCGCCCCCAGAGAAAAGCAGTCAATCACTCCCGTCTCCCCAGTCTCTGGCCGCACTCCATGCTCACCTGGCCTGTGACCGAGTGTTTCTGTCTCTGGCACACGACCCCCTGTGGAGTCTCCAAACCCAGCAGATTCCTGTGGTGCACTCCTCTGCCACTCCTCCCAGGGGAGGAAGGGGAGTCTCCCCAGATCTGCCACTTGTTGGGTCCC
>NW_027979628.1:0-204 GCF_054177405.1 Leptonychotes weddellii
AAACCCAACAGGAGATCGAAGAAAAGAAGAGCAACAACTCTCTCATCAGAAAAGCGACCACTTTCTGGAAGGTAGGACGTGCGGAGAAGTGAATCCGAGGCGATATTCGGGAGGATAGACGGCGGGGGAGGGGCCTCCGTCGGCCGCTTCTGGCAAGTGATAGAGCCGCGGAGCACAAAATCGGAACTTTTAAAAGTCTGCTCC
>NW_027979629.1:0-204 GCF_054177405.1 Leptonychotes weddellii
ACACGCTCCCAGGTGGGAAATGTGTGACATTCCTCAGGCAAATCATAGTGAGAGTTTGACTTCTTTGCTGATTCAGATGCCTTTTATTTCTTTTTGTTGTCTGATTGCTAAGGCTAGGACTTCTAGTACTATGTTGAACAGCAGTGGTGAGAGTGGACATCCTGGTTGTGTTCCTGACCTTAGAGAAAAAGCTCTCAGTCTTTC
>NW_027979630.1:0-204 GCF_054177405.1 Leptonychotes weddellii
GAGCGTGAACAAATCAGCTTGGTTTGTCCAGAGACTTCAAGAAGGTTAACATGAATGGTTGTTAGAAAATGGGTTGCAGGGGTAATTTGAACGTAGACCTGCTTTCATAAAAGCACATCTGTTTAGAGTAAAAAGAGGAGGTGCTGCCCCCTTCCTTCCTCATCACACAGCCTTTCCTCTGTGCATGCACACCCCCATGGCTCC
>NW_027979631.1:0-204 GCF_054177405.1 Leptonychotes weddellii
GGGCGCCTGGGTGGCTCAGTTGGTTAAGCGACTGCCTTCGGCTCAGGTCATGATCCTGGAGTCCCGGGATCGAGTCCCGCATCGGGCTCCCTGCTCGGCAGGGAGTCTGCTTCTCCCTCTGACCTTCCTCCCTCTCGTGCTCTCTGTCTCTCATTCTCTCTCTCTCAAATAAATAAATAAAATCTTTAAAAAAAAAAAAGAAAA
>NW_027979632.1:0-204 GCF_054177405.1 Leptonychotes weddellii
CCTGGGGGGGCTGGATTTTGTAGAAATTGTGTTCCCTTAATAGTTGCAGACAGCTATGCAAATACTTTGCCCTCTGTTCAGATGTCTTTTATTTTTTTTAAGATTTTATTTATTTGAGAGAGAGAAAGAACAAGTGGGGGAAGGGGCAGAGAGGGAGAAGCAGACTTCCCACTGAGCAGAGAGCCCAACCAGGGCTGGATCCCA
>NW_027979633.1:0-204 GCF_054177405.1 Leptonychotes weddellii
GGCGCCTGGGTGGCTCAGTTGGTTAAGCGACTGCTTTCGGCTCAGGTCATGATCCTGGAGTCCCTGGATCGAGTCCCGCATCGGGCTCCCTGCTCGGCAAGGAGCCTGCTTCTCCCTCTGACCCTCCCCCCTCTCATGTGCTCTCTCTCTCTCATTCTCTGTCTCAAATAAATAAATAAAATCTTTAAAAAAAAAAAAAGTTAA
>NW_027979634.1:0-204 GCF_054177405.1 Leptonychotes weddellii
CCCCGTGGGTCACCTCGTGGGAGAGACAACAGACTGTCTTCATCGCTCACTCAGGGTCCATTACTTGTGTAGCCGAGAGCATTCTTAGTGGATATAGTGGGTGACAGCAGAATATTTGAGAAGCCTGGGAGCCTAACTAGGAAAATCAACACGGCATTGATGACCCTTGTGCGAATGTTGCCCTAGAAGGCGGGACAACTGAAA
>NW_027979635.1:0-204 GCF_054177405.1 Leptonychotes weddellii
ACAATGAATCATGGAACACTACATCAAAAACTAATGATGTAATGTATGGTGATTAACATAACAATAAAAATTTAAAAAAAACAAAGTGGAGGTGCATGTTGACACAGAATGGAAGCCTTGTGCCATTGGTTAGTGTAAGGAAATGACAGGGGAAATCATAGCAAATACACACCTTCAAAATACAGGGTAGGGGTATACATAGGA
>NW_027979636.1:0-204 GCF_054177405.1 Leptonychotes weddellii
AGAAAAATTGAGAGCAGAAAGTAGAATTCCCATTTACGTCCTCCACACACATCCCCAACACACAACCTCCCTCATTATCAACATCCACACACCAGAGTGGTAAATTTGTTAGAGTTGATGAATTACATTGGCATATCATTATTACCAAAGTCCACAATTTCTATTAGGGTTCATTCTTGGTATTATACATTCTATGGGTTTGAA
>NW_027979637.1:0-204 GCF_054177405.1 Leptonychotes weddellii
GGGCCCCTGGGTGGCTCAGTTGGTTAAGCGACTGCCTTCGGCTCAGGTCATGATCCTGGAGTCCCGGGATCGAGTCCCGCATCGGGCTCCCTGCTCGGCAGGGAGTCTGCTTCTCCCTCTGACCTTCCTCCCTCTCGTGCTCTCTGTCTCTCATTCTCTCTCTCTCAAATAAATAAATAAAATCTTTAAAAAAAAAAAAGAAAA
>NW_027979638.1:0-1084 GCF_054177405.1 Leptonychotes weddellii
AGTAAGAAAAAAGAAAGATCTCAAATAGAACTAGAAGAAAGGACAAACTAAACTCAAAATTAGCATAAGGAAAGAAATAACAAGTATCAGAGTAGAAATAAATGAAATAGAGACCAGAAGAACAATAGAAAAGATCAATAAAACTAGGAGCTATATTTTTAAAAGATAAACAAAATTAACAAGACTTTAAGGAAAAAATAAGGAATGAAATCAGAAATGAATGCGGAGAATTCCGCATTCATTCAAAAAAATCAGAAATGAAACAGGAGATATTACAACTGATACCACAGAAATACATAGGATCATAAGAAACTACTATAAACATTTATATGTCAACAAATTGAATAACCTTGAAGAAATGGATAAATTCCTAGAAACATACAACTTTCCAAGACTAAATCAAAAAGATACAAAAGAATCTGGGGAAGAAAAGATGGCGGAGGTGTAGGGCACCCTATTTCAACTGGCCCCCAGAATTGAGCTGGGTATCTACCAGACCACTCTGAGCACCCCCAAAACCAGCCTGAGATGTAAGAAGACCTGGATCTCTACAAACAGAATATCGCAGGTGGTTGGTTTTGAGGTACGAAGCAGGGAGCAGTGATTCCACGGGCAGATATCGGAGGATAAATGGCAGTGGGAGGGAGGCTGGCCATGGGGATCCTACACCGCTGGTGAGCGGCAGCCTCACTCACTGGGGATGGGGCGGTGGGGAAAGGATTTTAGGGTAGCCTCCTGGGGCGGAAACCCGGAGCTGCGGGGTGCGAACTGGGAGCAGTTGGCGGTTTTAGAAGCACAAAGGGCAGAGACATGCCCTGATCTGGAGGCAGGACTGGGAGCCTACGGAGGGGTGCACAACCCAGGATGCTGCAGTTTATAGCAGCATGGACAGAAACGGAGACAGTGTGGCCTGGAGAGCTCACTGAAGAACAGACTGCGGTCTCTCTGCTCTGAGGCAGAGGGTTGGAAACGGTCTCTTCTGCTCTGACTCGTGGAAGAGACGCGGAAAGCCGCCAGGGAAAGCCACCAGAGAACAAAAGTCCCAAAAACTAATCCCACTGAGCCCATCCCCCGCCACAGGGGG
>NW_027979639.1:0-204 GCF_054177405.1 Leptonychotes weddellii
ATCTTTAAAAAAAATTTAAAAAATAATGGTAGAACGGGGATGCCCGGGTGGCGCAGTCAGTTAAGCAACCGACTCTCTTTTTTTTTTAATTTTTTTATTGTTATGTTAATCCCCATACATTACATCTTTAGTTTTAGATGTAGTGTTCCATGATTCATTGTTTGTGCACAACACCCAGTGCTCCATGCAGAACGTGCCCGCCTC
>NW_027979640.1:0-204 GCF_054177405.1 Leptonychotes weddellii
AAGATACTTTTTAAAAGCATCATTTAAAATTGTCACATACTGGGCGCCTGGGTGGCTCAGATGGTTAAGCGTCTGCCTTCAGCTCAGGTCATGATCCCAGGGTCCTGGGATCGAGTCCCGCATCGGGCTCTCTGCTCCTTGGGAGCCTGCTTCTCCCTCTGCCTCTCTCTCTCTCTCTGTCTCTCATGAATAAATAAAAAAAAT
>NW_027979641.1:0-204 GCF_054177405.1 Leptonychotes weddellii
CTTCTTTTTTTTTTTTTTTTAAAGATTTTATTTATTTATCTGACAGAGAGAGAGAGCAAGTAGGCAGAGAGACAGGCAGAGGGAGAGGGAGAAGCAGGCTGCCCGCTGAGCAGGTAGCCCGATGCGGGGCTCGATCCCAGGACCCTGGGATCATGACCTGAGCCGAAGGCAGACGCTTAACCGGCTGAGCCACCCAGGCACCCC
>NW_027979642.1:0-204 GCF_054177405.1 Leptonychotes weddellii
ACACCCTCCCAGGTGGGAAATGTGTGACATTCCTCAGGCAAATCATAGTGAGAGTTTGACTTCTTTGCTGATTCAGATGCCTTTTATTTCTTTTTGTTGTCTGATTGCTAAGGCTAGGACTTCTAGTACTATGTTGAACAGCAGTGGTGAGAGTGGACATCCTGGTTGTGTTCCTGACCTTAGAGAAAAAGCTCTCAGTCTTTC
>NW_027979643.1:0-204 GCF_054177405.1 Leptonychotes weddellii
CCTGGGTGGCTCAGTTGGTTAAGCGACTGCCTTCGGCTCAGGTCATGATCCTGGAGTCCCTGGATCGAGTCCCGCATCGGGCTCCCTGCTCGGCAGGGAGCCTGCTTCTCCCTCTGACCCTCCCCCCTCTCATGTGCTCTCTCTCTCTCATTCTCTCTGTCTCAAATAAATAAATAAAATCTTTAAAAAAAAATAAAAATAAAA
>NW_027979644.1:0-204 GCF_054177405.1 Leptonychotes weddellii
GTTCACACTCACCGGGGTGTTCACACTCACTGCATGTTCATACTCACTGGCTGTTCACACTCACTGGGTGTTTGCACTCACTGGGTGTTCGCACTCACTGGGGTGTTCACACTCACCGGGGTGTTTGCACTCACTGCGTGTTCACGCTCACTGGGTGTTCACACTCACAGTGCTTCCTCTGCAGAGTGGTCTTGTCAGGGAGAA
>NW_027979645.1:0-204 GCF_054177405.1 Leptonychotes weddellii
GGGCGCCTGGGTGGCTCAGTTGGTTAAGCGACTGCCTTCGGCTCAGGTCATGATCCTGGAGTCCCGGGATCGAGTCCCGCATCAGGCTCCCTGCTCGGCGGGGAGCCTGCTTCTCCCTCTGACCCTCCCCCCTCTCATGTGCTCTCTCTCTCTCATTCTCTCTCTCAAATAAATAAATAAAATCTTTAAAAAAAAAAAAAAAAA
>NW_027979646.1:0-204 GCF_054177405.1 Leptonychotes weddellii
GGGCGCCTGGGTGGCTCAGTTGGTTAAGCGACTGCCTTCGGCTCAGGTCATGATCCTGGAGTCCCGGGATCGAGTCCCGCATCAGGCTCCCTGCTCGGCGGGGAGTCTGCTTCTCCCTCTGACCCTCCCCCCTCTCATGTGCTCTCTGTCTCTCTCATTCTCTCTGTCTCAGATAAATAAATAAAATCTTTAAAAAAAAAAAAA
>NW_027979647.1:0-204 GCF_054177405.1 Leptonychotes weddellii
CAGTCATTACTCTGTGTCTCCTTGGCAGCACCGAGCCCCGGGTGGGAGGAGAAGGCTCAGGGCTCTGAGCTCGGCCTCTGGCAGCTCTGAGGGGGCTGGGAGGGCGTGAGTGCTGGAATGGGGGGCTGTGGGCCAGCGGCTGTGAACCTACATGTGTGGGGCTCTGGGAAGGCACCAGAGGCCCTGCTGGTGGTCCCCACAGTC
>NW_027979648.1:0-204 GCF_054177405.1 Leptonychotes weddellii
GTGAGGGGTATTAAGGAGGGCACATATTGCATGGAGCACTGGGTGTTATACGCAAACAATGAATCCTGGAACACTATATCAAAAACTAATGATGTACTGTATGGTGACTAACATAACATAATAAAAAAAATGGACCCTTAGGTTGTTTCCATTCTTGGCTAGTGTGAATGTTACAATAAACATGAAAATGCACACATCTCTTGA
>NW_027979649.1:0-1084 GCF_054177405.1 Leptonychotes weddellii
AGTGGGAGAGGGAGAGCAGTCTTCCCGCAGAGCAGGGAGCCTGATGTGGGACTCGATCCCAGGACCCTGGGATCATGACCTGAGCCGAAGGCAGACGCTTAACGACTGAGCCACCCAGGCGCCCCCCTCTATTATAGTCTTAAAAACTGATAATATCCAAAATTATAATTTGCACATTGTTGTGAGGTTCTTTAAATTTTTAGAAATTTTAGGGGCACCTGGGTGGCTCAGTTGGTTAAGCATCTGACTCTTGATCGGCTCAGGTCATGATCTCAGGGTTGTGAGATTGAGCCCCGTGTCAGGCTCCACGCTGAGCGTGGAGTTGCTTGGGATTCTCTCTTTCCCTGTTCTTCTGCCTGTCCTCCCCACCCTCACTGGTCTGCTCTCCCCCCCACTTAAAAAAAAAATTAAAAACAAAAAAACCCACCTAGTAAATGATATATAGCTAGAAGCTTTCCACTGCTTTAAACTTAATCTAGCATTTTTATTAGTGTCACTTACATATTAAACATACAAATTTATTTATTTTAGTTTATATATACCAATTCTTTCTGTACATGATAGAATTATATTGCAAACAACATGAAAACATTTCCCAGATGTTTACTGCTAATAGTAATTTTTTTAATGCCATTTTGTTTTCTTCTATGTCTGAGGAAGTCCTAAGCAATGCTTACTACTGAATGTTACTTTGTAATATTACAAGATATTTTTTCCTCTTCTAATTGTAAAGATAGCAGCTGCCCAACGGGATTCCTTTGGAGAAAGAAATTGCTCTCTGAAACTAGGTTGTAAATATGAAACAAGTCCTTAGGTATCTTTTTAGACAAGTTAGAAAAAAATACATCCATTGTTTGGATTTGGATTATGTAGACTCTCATGAGTCTACTTTTTGTACAAAATATAGGTAAAACTGTTTTTATTTAAACTCAGAGTCAGGATCATAAAGGACTTCATGAGAACAAGTGACTGTCAAGAGCTCATGACTTGGGGCTGGAAGTTTTGCACTGGAAATCCTGCTCACCTTCTTACCTTCCTTACCCTGAGAATTCTTAACTTCATCTTTCTAAGACACTTTCCTTCG
>NW_027979650.1:0-204 GCF_054177405.1 Leptonychotes weddellii
ATTTCTTTTTTTTTTTTTTTTAAAGATTTTATTTATTTATTTGAGACAGAGAGAATGAGAGACAGAGAGCATGAGAGGGAGGAGGGTCAGAGGGAGAAGCAGACTCCCTGCCGAGCAGGGAGCCCGATGCGGGACTCGATCCCGGGACTCCAGGATCATGACCTGAGCCGAAGGCAGTCGCTTAACCGACTGAGCCACCCAGGC
>NW_027979651.1:0-204 GCF_054177405.1 Leptonychotes weddellii
GATGCTTCAGGAGGGAAGTAGTTTTCAGCCCAATTGCCACCAACTGAGCTGGGAAATCTGTCTTGATACCTTTATCCAAGGGAGGAATATTTGGATATCTGATACTTCATGGAAATTGGTGAGGAGGGCTCTGATATTTCAAAAGCAAAATATTGAACTAGGTCTCACTCTAAAATCTTAGGCACTTTTTTTTTTTTTTTTAAA
>NW_027979652.1:0-204 GCF_054177405.1 Leptonychotes weddellii
ACAGAGGAAAGAAAATAATGGCTGACTCAGAACTACTCAATCTGATTTAGATGAGATGCAGGCAAAATCCAGCAATTGCAATACTGGGTATTTACCCCAAAGATACAAAAGTAGGGATCCGAAGGGGTACGTGCACCCCGATGTTTATAGCAGCAATGTCCACAATAGCCAAACTGTGGAAAGAGCCAAGATGTCCATCGACAG
>NW_027979653.1:0-204 GCF_054177405.1 Leptonychotes weddellii
AAACCCACAAAAACCCACAAAAAGTTTTTGGTGAGTTTCATTTAAAGAGGATTTAAAGTATATATGATATGTCAATGAATTGTAATCATTATTCTGTTGGATGCTCAAACTGTCTCATCTTTGGCCACAGCGAGTCCCTTCAAATTGGACTCCATTTCCTTCCACAGGACCTGGTTGCCCTGGTAGCTTCCTCGCTTTCCGGCA
>NW_027979654.1:0-204 GCF_054177405.1 Leptonychotes weddellii
ACTTTGACTTTTTAAAAATTCTATATATAAGTGGTATTGTGCAGTATTTGTCTTTCTGACTTATTTCACTTAAGATAATGTCCCCTATGTTTATCCATGTTATCTCTAATAACAGCATTTCCTTTTTAAGGCTGAATAATATTTTACTGTGTGTGTGTGTGTATACACACCGTGGAACCCTAGTACATTGTAAATGGGGATGTA
>NW_027979655.1:0-204 GCF_054177405.1 Leptonychotes weddellii
CATATCCTTTAGCTATTATCGCCCAACCACCCTCACCTTTCACCCCGAACTCTGGCAATTATTATTATTACTTTTTGCCCCTATAAATTTACCTATTCTGGACATTTCACACAAATGGAATTATACAATATGTAGTCTTTTGTGTTTGGCTTTTTTTACTTACCATATTGTTTCTATGATTCATCTATTTTGTAGCATACATCA
>NW_027979656.1:0-204 GCF_054177405.1 Leptonychotes weddellii
AAAAATAAGTTCAGTTTTCCTTCACACGAACTCCAATCAGTAGCTCTTAATTTATGTTAACAATTGTTGAATTGTTAACATAATAACAATTCTTTCACCTTTCTCTCTGTTTTAACATTTTCGTGATAGAATATCAGGGCAAATAGTTTTAATTTTATGTTTGACCCTTCAAATAAAAGGGATGAGTTGGCCGGCCCGCCTTCC
>NW_027979657.1:0-204 GCF_054177405.1 Leptonychotes weddellii
TGCATAACACCCAGTGCTCCATGCAGAACGTGCCCTCCTCAATACCCACCACCAGGCTAACCCATCCTCCCACCCCCCTCCCCTCTAGAACCCTCAGTTTGTTTTTCAGAGTCCATCGTCTCTCATGGTTCGTCTACCCCTCCGATTTCCCCCGCTTCATTCTTCCCCTCCCGCTACCTTCTTCTTCTTCTTTTTTTTTCTTAA
>NW_027979658.1:0-204 GCF_054177405.1 Leptonychotes weddellii
GTGGCTCAGTTGGTTAAGCGACTGCCTTCAGCTCAGGTCATGATCCCAGGGTCCTGGGATCGAGTCCCGCATCGGGCTCCCTGCTCGGCGGGGAGCCTGCTTCTCCCTCTCCCACTCCCCCTGCTTGTGTTCCCTCTCTCGCTGTGTCTCTCTCTGTCAAATAAATAAATAAAATCTTTAAAAAAAAAAAAAAAAAAAAAAAAA
>NW_027979659.1:0-204 GCF_054177405.1 Leptonychotes weddellii
AGAAACCCAGCTAACAGTGCTGTAAGCGGGACAGCAGCTTGTGTGTGTGTGTGTCCCATGTGTGAGGCGAGCCGTTCGGGGCTGTAGGGTCGCTCTGCACCACAGGGCTGTCCGGGCACGCTGGTGCCGATGCCCTGGGAAGTTCCCTTATTAGCATGACCCAGGGCACCTAAGACCATGTCTGTGGTCCATGAGCAGGGCAGG
>NW_027979660.1:0-1084 GCF_054177405.1 Leptonychotes weddellii
AAGGCGCCCGACGGCGGCGGCAAAGAGAACGCGGAGGGCGCGCCCGAGGCGCGGGCCAAGTCGGCCGTGCGCGTCCGCCTGGAGGACCGCTTCAACAGCATCCCTGCCGAGCCGCTGCCCGCCCCGCGCGGCGCCGAGCCCCCCGAGCCCGGCGTGGCGCTCAACAATTTGGTAACTCTTATCCGACATCCTTCCGAATTCATGAACGTCCCTCTACATCAGCAACAAAACAAATGCATGACATTGGTGAAAAATAAAACCGCAGCGGCCGCCACCGCTTTACAATTTACATGCCCTCTGTTCACGGCCAATGCGTGCTCTGCTGCGGGGGGCTCGAGCCTCTCACAGACGCAGGGTTCTGGTAACCCATGTTCTATACTCGAAGCTGCCAAGCATCAGGACATTGGATTGCCTAGAGCATTTTCTTTCTGTTACCAGCAGGAAATTGAATCCACTAAACAGACTTTGGGCGGTAGAAACAAAGCTTTGCCTGAGCAGGTTTGGATTAAAGTAGGAGAAGAAGCGCTATGTAAGCAAGCCATAAATAAGAGGAATCGGAGTAGAATACGTCAGCTGGACACAAATGTAGAACGAAGAGCCCTTGGAGAGATTCAGAACGTGGGCGAAGGCTCGACCTCCACACAGGGCGCTTGGCCGCCTGCGGAGTCCTCGCAGGCAAACCTCGGGGAGCAGGCCCAGAGCGGGCCCCAGGGAGGAAGGTCGCAGCGTAGGGAGAGGCACAACCGCATGGAAAGAGATAGAAGGCGCAGAATCCGCATTTGCTGTGATGAGTTGAATCTTTTAGTCCCGTTCTGCAATGCGGAGACGGATAAGGCGACCACCCTGCAGTGGACCACGGCGTTCCTGAAGTACATTCAGGAAAGACATGGAGATGCTCTTAAAAAGGAATTTGAGAGTGTGTTTTGCGGTAAAACTGGCAGAAGGCTCAAGCTGACCAGACCGGACTCCTTGGTGGCGCGTCCCGTGCAGGAGGGCCTACAGAGCAGCCCAGCCATGGATGTCAAGTGACCAGAAGGGACCGCTAGTTCCCAGCAGTGGCGGCTGCTGCCCGGGGGCCCCGAGC
>NW_027979661.1:0-204 GCF_054177405.1 Leptonychotes weddellii
ATTCGGCATGGAGCACTGGGTGTTATGCACAAACAATGAATCATGGAACACTTCATCTAAAACTAATGATGTAATGTATGGGGATTAACATAAGAATAAAAAAAAAAAAAAAAAGGGATAAAACACGCTACTTTCCGAGGTGACTAAGAGGTTCCTAAGAGGAAATAACTACTTGGTCAGACTCCCGGCTCAGTGCTCCCAGAA
>NW_027979662.1:0-204 GCF_054177405.1 Leptonychotes weddellii
GGGCGCCTGGGTGGCTCAGTTGGTTAAGCGACTGCCTTCGGCTCAGGTCATGATCCTGGAGTCCCGGGATCGAGTCCCACATTGGGCTCCCTGCTCAACGGGGAGTCTGCTTCTCCCTCTGACCCTCCTCCCTCTCATGCTCTCTGTCTTTCATTCTCTCTCTCTCAAATAAATAAATAAAATCTTTAAAAAAAAAAAAGCTCA
>NW_027979663.1:0-204 GCF_054177405.1 Leptonychotes weddellii
ATAAGTAACCCAGAAAATAATCCAAAGACAGGAAGAACAAACTCCACAACTAAAGGTAGAGAAGAGGCCACATCATAGAAGGTAGGAGGGATGGAGACTCAATTTGGAAGACTAGACCACGGCTATGTGCAGTAGGGAGAGAGCTGGTGGTGCAAAGAAGAGCAAAAAATAGATTATCATAACCAGGGAGCCTGCACAAGGAAG
>NW_027979665.1:0-204 GCF_054177405.1 Leptonychotes weddellii
GACCCTCCCCCTTCTCATGCTCTCTCTATCTCATTCTCTCTCTCAAATAAATAAATAAAATCTTTAAAAAAAAAACACTTTCTTTGAATACACAACTCATAACATCTTTCTAGAGCTTAAAATCCTCCGGTTTCTTTTTTTTTTTAAGATTTTATTTACTTATTTGAGAGTGAGTGAGCAAGCATGAATGAGGGGAGGGGCAGA
>NW_027979666.1:0-204 GCF_054177405.1 Leptonychotes weddellii
GGGATGGGTTAGCCCGGTGATGGGTATTAAGGAGGGCACGTATTGCATGGAGCACTGGGTGTTATACAAAAACAATGGATCGTGGATCACCACATCAAAAACTAATGATATATTGTATGGTGACTAACATAATAAAATTTAAAAAAATAAAAAATAATAAAAAATGATATTTGTTGTCTTAAGACTTCCACAGTTTCTGTTGAA
>NW_027979667.1:0-204 GCF_054177405.1 Leptonychotes weddellii
CAACCCAGCTGGACCTACGATGGCTTAAATTCCTAATATTTATCCTTTCATTTATCCTAGTATTTATCCATTTATTCTTTCTTTTCCCACAGTATATATTCATTAGCCCCAGGATTTACCTTTTTATTGTTAAGTTTTATAAATGTTCTCTATAATCTTAACCACATATTAATCACATGAAACATCCATATATGTGGACAAAGA
>NW_027979668.1:0-204 GCF_054177405.1 Leptonychotes weddellii
GGGCGCCTGGGTGGCTCAGTCGGTTGAGCGACTGCCTTCGGCTCAGGTCATGATCCCAGGGTCCTGGGATCGAGTCCCACATCGGGCTCCCTGCTCTGCGGGGAGCCTGCTTCTCCCTCTCCCACTCCCCCTGCTTGTGTTCCCTCTCTCGCTGTGTCTCTCTCTCTCAAATAAATAAATAAAATCTTTAAAAAAAAAAAAAAA
>NW_027979669.1:0-204 GCF_054177405.1 Leptonychotes weddellii
CCTTCGGCTCAGGTCATGATCCTGGAGTCCCGGGATCGAGTCCCGCATCGGGCTCCCTGCTCAGCAAGGAGCCTGCTTCTCCCTCTAACCCTCCCCCCTCTCATGTACTCTCTCTCTCTCATTCTCTCTGTCTCAAATAAATAAATAAATCTTTAAAAAAAAAAAAAAGAAAAGAAAAGAATTAATGCAGGATAGTCGGGAAAA
>NW_027979670.1:0-204 GCF_054177405.1 Leptonychotes weddellii
GGGCAAAGGAGCAACCGGGCAATGAGGTGTCCTCCTTCGGACCCTACCTCTCACTTCCACAACAATGCACAACATGCAACGCTGGCCACCAGCACAAGTACGCCTCCGTTCACTGGGGGGGTAAAGAGTCAACAGACAGTGGTTTGCTGGAAAATGAGAAGTTCTAGAAAAAATAGGAATGGCAAGTTGAAACAAGGGACTAGA
>NW_027979671.1:0-1084 GCF_054177405.1 Leptonychotes weddellii
CAGCAGAACCAGCAGCAGTGCCAGCCCCCTCCCAAGTGTCCCGCGCCCAAGTGCCCCCCAAAGTGCCCCCCCAAGTGCCCCCCAGTCTCTTCCTGCTGCGGCTCCAGCTCTGGGGGCGGCGGCTGCTGCAGCTCTGGGGGCGGCGGCTGCTGCCTGAGCCACCACAGGCGACGCAGTTCCCACCGTCACAGACACCAGAGCTCTGGCTGCTGCAGCCAGCCCTCGGGG
This sequence comes from Leptonychotes weddellii, assembly GCF_054177405.1. NCBI lineage: Eukaryota > Metazoa > Chordata > Mammalia > Carnivora > Phocidae > Leptonychotes > Leptonychotes weddellii. The sequence continues at coordinate 229 of NW_027979671.1, forward strand.
GGCTCCAGCTGCTGTGGCGGGGGCAGCGGTCAGTCGTCTGGAGGCTGCTGCTGAAGTGGACCCTGAGCCAAGGAGCGCAGGCTTGGGGACAGCGAGTGGCCAAAGCCTTCCTCCTGTTCCTGCTCCCCCTGCTGGGCCTGCCCAAGGGGCTGAGTTGTCTCAGTGAAAGTTCTGAGCTCTGGGCTGGTGGGTCCCTCTGCCCTGGGATTCAGAAGGCTGAATCCTCTCCCCTAATTCCATCTGCTGACCTCTGACACCAACTGTGTTATTTGCCCTGGGATCCCCAAACCACAGACTCTAATCCACTCCCCAGCTACTCTCCTTGCCGTCTGCTCCTCAAGTGAAACAATAAAACAAGAAATCTGCTTACCATCCTGTTCTAGACTCTTCCTGGCCTGCTTGCATCCCAGTATTTTATTTCTCCACCACTATGCATTCTCTTGCTGCCCAGAGATCTTGGAAATCAAATTTGTGCTAGTTGCATGGTTGGTGATGGGAGGAGGGGAGAGAAAATGGCTCTGCCTCGTACTCTGACACCATTTCTCAGACAAATACGTTGTAGCTCTTCTGGAACTTGAACTTGGACTTTCTTTGGGGTCCAAACAAGTCACCAGGGCAATGCATATTCCATTCCTGCCCTGGTCTCCTCCTCCTTCTCCATTGTGACATTGCCCCAACTCACCCTCAAATTTCTTTCTCCTTCAGCCAAAAAATTTATTTAGAAAATTATACATGAATTTTCTACAAATAGCCCATGAAACAACCATGATGTTTCTAACTAGAAACATCCATATAGCATGCGGCAAAGATTATAAAAATTAAAAATGCCTATAAGGAATTAGGGAATTTTAAAAAA
>NW_027979672.1:0-204 GCF_054177405.1 Leptonychotes weddellii
CATCTCTGGAGAAATAAAAGAACTAAAATCCAAGTCGAAATAAAAAAAAGGCTATTCGCTGTGAATTGTGCAAGACTGTTGAATCTCAGATCTGTACCTCGGAAACAAATAATGCAATATATGTTAAGAAAAAAAAGAAGAAGAAGAAGGTAGCGGGAGGGGAAGAATGAAGCGGGGGAAATCGGAGGGGTAGACGAACAATGA
>NW_027979673.1:0-204 GCF_054177405.1 Leptonychotes weddellii
CTCCCATGTTAGGGGCATAGATATTTACAATTGTTAGATCTTCTTGTTGGATAGATCCTTTAAGTAGGATATAGTGTCCTTCCTCATCTCTTATTACAGTCTTTGGTTTAAAATCTAATTTGTCTGATATAAGGATTGCCACCCCAGCTTTCTTTTGGTGTCCATTAGCATGGTAAATGGTTTTCCACCCCCTCACTTTCAATC
>NW_027979674.1:0-204 GCF_054177405.1 Leptonychotes weddellii
AAAAAAAAAAGAAAAAGAAAACGAGATAAAAACAAAAACAAAACAAAACAGAATATGATCAAATATGATCAGGGTGGTGCATAGATCAGTGCCACACACTAGATTTTGGGTGTGTTTTGCTCTGTTAGAAGAAAGTGCCTCCCAAAATTTTAAAGAAAGAAAAACTTATATATGTACAAAAATAAGGGTTAATATGATGAAGGG
>NW_027979675.1:0-204 GCF_054177405.1 Leptonychotes weddellii
TAAATGGCACTGGCAACATCTGCTTTTAAAAGTTTTGGTAGAATTCAACACTAAACTGTTCTGGTCTGGGATGTTTGAGAAGCTAGCTTCTTGATGGGCTTCCCTATCTTCTATAGAAATATGTGGAAATTGTACTGTTTATAACTTAAAAGATTGGATCCATTTTAATAAGGCTTCTATGTCATTGTAAAGGGTTTGGGAAAA
>NW_027979676.1:0-204 GCF_054177405.1 Leptonychotes weddellii
AAGGCAGTCGCTTAACCAACTGAGCCACCCAGGCGCCCTGCATGTATAGTCTTACTTCTTTATTTATTTATTTATTTATTTTTTTAAAGATTTTATTTATTTATTTGAGAGAGAGAGAATGAGAGAGAGCACATGAAAGGGGGGAGGGTCAGAGGGAGAAGCAGACTCCCCGCCGAGCAGGGAGCCCGATGCGGGACTCGATCC
>NW_027979677.1:0-204 GCF_054177405.1 Leptonychotes weddellii
CTCTGAGACAGGGGTGGTAATTCCTAAGCTGGCACTGCTGAAAGATCTAAACAAAATAATGTGAGATTCGAGAACTGCACAGTGCCACGCACCAGTGTGCTATTACGATTACCTTCGGTAGACCCGGCCCAGGGCTAAATACACAGAAAATGCTCTAGAAACATGTGTAAGTGATGGCTATCCCTGGGTGCTGAATTTTGCACC
>NW_027979678.1:0-204 GCF_054177405.1 Leptonychotes weddellii
CATATTTAATACTTTAAAAGAATCTTAACCATGATCAAGTGGGATTTATTTCAAGGATGCAAGAATGTCTCAACATCCACAAATCAATCAATGTGATACACCGCATTAACAAAATGAAGGACAAAAGTCATGAGCATCTCAATAGATACAGAAAAAGCATTTGACAAAAGTCAACATCCATTTATGATAAAAATTCCCAACAAA
>NW_027979679.1:0-204 GCF_054177405.1 Leptonychotes weddellii
ACAGATTGGGAGAAAATATTGGCCAAAAACATATATGATAAAGAACTGTTACTAGAATATACAAATGAATCTCAAAACTCAACCATAAGAAAACGAACAACCTAATTTAAAAATGGGCAAAAAATATGACCAGACACCTCACCAAAGAAGATATAAAGATGGAAAATAAGCATAGAAAGGAATGCTAAACAAATGCTGGGAAGG
>NW_027979680.1:0-204 GCF_054177405.1 Leptonychotes weddellii
GGGCGCCTGGGTGGCTCAGTTGGTTAAGCCACTGCCTTCGGCTCAGGTCATGATCCTGGAGTCCCTGGATCGAGTCCCGCATCGGGCTCCCTGCTCGGCGAGGAGCCTGCTTCTCCCTCTGACCCTCCCCCCTCTCATGTGCTCTCTGTCTCTCTCATTCTCTCTGTCTCAGATAAATAAATAAAATCTTTAAAAAAAAAAAAA
>NW_027979681.1:0-204 GCF_054177405.1 Leptonychotes weddellii
ATACTAATTCTACACAAACTTTCCCCAAAACATTGAAAAGGAAGGAATTCTTCTCAACATTTATTATTATTATTATTATTATTATCATCATCATTATTATTAGGGGCTAGCATTTTTACCCTGATGTCAAAACCAGATAAAGACAGTAAAAGAAAAGAAAACTACAGACTGGTATCCCTCATGAACATGGTTGCAAAAAAACAA
>NW_027979682.1:0-1084 GCF_054177405.1 Leptonychotes weddellii
CACCCCCAGCACTTCTAAATCCTGGTGTACGATAGGCACTCAGAAAATACTTCTTGAATGAAAAATAATTTTTTTCCCACTATGTTCATGGTTTCATTTTTACATTTAAATCTTTAATCCCTCCTAATTTTATCCCAGTTTATGGTATGAGTTTCAGATCCCACTTTGTAATTTTACATGATTAACAAATCATTCCAACACTATGTATCGAATAACTGCATTTTCCCAGCCACTTTAAAATGATTCCTGTGACTCTGCTTTTGTATATTTTGGAATTTCTCTTTAGACACATGTAATTTATTTGCATTTAATCCTCACAACAATGATCTCAGTATGCATTAATATTTTGATGTTATAGATGGGGAGGTTAAGATCCCGTGAGGACAATTAGCTGAAATAACAGGAATTAGCAGCATCACAACTGGATATACATGCCAGGTGGTAGCAGAACATCAGTCTAGCCTCAAATGCTACATTCATCCTGTGCCCCGTGGAAGCCTCCATGGTACTCTGTAGACAGGACATGACAACGTATGCTGCTTTTTGTGAGAGCAAACTGTGAACTGTTTTGCACAATAAAATTTCATGAATATGGTGTCATACATAAAATATAACTAATTTGGATGCCAGAGATGATCAGAAGGTAGTATTGTTGCTTCCTCAACACAACTAGAAAACTCACGCTCTAGTCCCTGGGGGACAGAAAAGTTCATCTCAGACCTGGATATTCTCTAGGCAGAATAAAAAACCAAGCTCTCAAAGATAAAACAATAAATTCAAATGTTCCTGGTCAAAGGATTTACAATTTTTATAATTTTTATATATTGAATATATTATATGTTATATTTTTTAAATTTATTAAGAAAAATATGTTAGAAGGAACTTCACAGGCTTTAAGGTTTTTCCCATGGAGTGGAATGCCTTCCTAAGACTTTTCCCATAATGGACAGATTTTTGGGTTGAGCAGCTCACGGTTATGACAGTAATTACATTCATTGAGTAACAGCAGTGGAGGTGTTAGGATTTATGTGGAATAAAATATTGTCGTTTGTGGGAGCAAGATGGCGGTGGAGTAGGAGACCTG
>NW_027979683.1:0-204 GCF_054177405.1 Leptonychotes weddellii
ACCCAGAATTGATTTAACCTTGTGTGATTCTTGGATGAATGTTTGCCTGCTTCATGAGGATCTAGGCTCCATGACAGTTCAGCCTGTGCTCTGTTCTCCTCATCACTATATTTTAATGTCTGGCACAGTGTGTCCCAGAGAGTAATTGCTCACCCAGTACTTACTGAATGAGGGGGTGGTTCTTACTTGCTTTCCCTTATATGC
>NW_027979684.1:0-204 GCF_054177405.1 Leptonychotes weddellii
GAGGAAAAGAACAAGTGTTGATGAGGGGCGCCTGGGTGGCTCAGTCGGTTAAGCGACTGCCTTCGGCTCAGGTCATGATCCTGGAGTCCCGGGATCGAGTCCCGCATCGGGCTCCCTGCTCGGCGGGGAGTCTGCTTCTCCCTCTGACCCTCCTCCCTCTCATGCTCTCTGTCTCTCATTCTCTCTCTCTCAAATAAATAAATA
>NW_027979685.1:0-204 GCF_054177405.1 Leptonychotes weddellii
AGCCTGGTGGTGGGTATTGAGGAGGGCACATTCTGCATGGAGCACTGGGTGTTATGCACAAACAATGAATCATGGAACACTACATCTAAAACTAATGATGTAATGTATGGGGATAATATAAGAATAAAAAAATTTAAAAAAAAATCAACTCAACATATTGGCAGAACAAATACTGTTAAAATGTGTATACTACCCAAAGCAACC
>NW_027979686.1:0-204 GCF_054177405.1 Leptonychotes weddellii
GACTCCAGCCACTCTTACTTGGGAAGCTTCATAAAGTAGCAAAGCAATATCTAGTGCCCTGGTTCCCATGTCTTGAATGAATCTTTTTCTCAAAATTCTGCTTTTTATCTGTATTTTGAAAGTTGTGTTCTCCTTTGCTACGTAGTACCCTTTTCTCCCCAATTACCCAACTTTTTTAAAATTTAAATTCAGTTAGCCAACGTA
>NW_027979687.1:0-204 GCF_054177405.1 Leptonychotes weddellii
ATTTGATGATAGCAATATACGTGGCTCTTTCCTTACAGGTGAGGTGATGAGGTGGCTGGTCTAATAGCTGTCCTTTTGAGGCCGTGATGAGCATCAGTGCTACTCAGAATTGCTGCAGAAACTGCAATGTCATATTAAAATGCCAGTGGTTTCATTTGCAACGATGTGGATGGAACTGGAGGGTATTATGCTGAGCGAAATAAG
>NW_027979688.1:0-204 GCF_054177405.1 Leptonychotes weddellii
TGAGTCACCCAGGGGCCCCTTGGAGTCATGGGACTTTGTATCCACGTGCCAAGTGTACTGTGGGTCACCCACAGCTCCCACTCAAGGGGAAGCCCTTGTGCATGCGTCATTGGGCCCTATGATGGCCCGCTAGCCACACATGTTTAGACTGAAGGTCAGGGACTCCTCTGACCCAAAGCAACAAATCCATAGTCGGGCCGGCAA
>NW_027979689.1:0-204 GCF_054177405.1 Leptonychotes weddellii
TTCCCATGTGAGCATAACTCTAAAAACTGATTTTGGGGGTGCCTAGGTGGCTCACTCAGTCAGTTAAGCATCTGACTTTCGATTTCAGCTCAGGTCGTGATCTCAGGATTGTGGGAGATGGGGCTTCACACTGGGCATGGAGCCTGCTTAATATTCTCTCTCTCTCTCTCCCTCTCCCCCTCCCTCTGCCCCTCCCCCCCTCAA
>NW_027979690.1:0-204 GCF_054177405.1 Leptonychotes weddellii
CCCAGATAAGTGGGAGCACTGCTGTGTACCGGCCAGGGAGAGCGCAGTGAACCCCCAGCCTGGATGCAGCCCAAGCGGAGGGGACCAGGGGCGGTTCTGTTGCTGCCCACGTCCCTGACCTGCAGGGGTGGCTACAGCCCCAGACCCCCTTCCCAGAGTGTGCCTCCCCATCCTTTGTCCTCACTGGACCCTTCTTTCCAGGCG
>NW_027979691.1:0-204 GCF_054177405.1 Leptonychotes weddellii
CTGGTGGTGGGTATTGAGGAGGGCACATTCTGCATGGAGCACTGGGTGTTATGCACAAACAATGAATCATGGAACATTTCATCTAAAACTAATGATGTAATGTATGGGGATTAACATAAGAATAAAAAAAAAAAAGAGAACACTAACTGATTTTTGTAGGGTGTGTATACCTTTGATTGTCTCCTATTAACTGAGGCAAAATTC
>NW_027979692.1:0-204 GCF_054177405.1 Leptonychotes weddellii
TAGTTGCCTTCATTACTCTTATTATAATTGTCTAGATGACATTGCAAGAGGTACGTCGTGACACAGATGTCGTGAGGCCCCAACAGCGACAGGGCTTTGCGTGGGGCAGTCAGGAATGGCTTCGTGGAGGAGGGAGCTTGAGGCAGAACCGGGCGGGGCGGGGGCTTTGAAGGGAGGAGGAGGGAAGGGCCCTGCGTGGGCAAA
>NW_027979693.1:0-1084 GCF_054177405.1 Leptonychotes weddellii
GTGTGTGGGCCCGGGGGTGGGGGGTAGACTGCACCCCTACAAACCACATACCCCATGTTCTTGGAGACACTGTGAAGTCTCCACGAACCTGATAAAGATGAGATGTTCAGTGTATCATCGGTTCACGTAAATGGGTGTACTAACAGGACTAAGCCCCAAGGAGAGAGACTCTTCTTCTTCCTTTTTTTTTTTTTTTTTTTACAACTAAATATGGATTTAGAGTCCCTGGTGCCTAAAATCTAATGCCTAGACCTGAGGATGTGCGTGCCCAGGTGTGTATAAGCACTTTCTCCAGGAGTGTGAAAGCCCAGAAGAGCTGGTTACGCCGAGGGCAGGAAGAAGCAAGAAGATGTGATTTTCCCTTCGACTGTCACCAAAGTGACAGCTTACATAACAGAGGATGCTCCAGGACAGTGGATGTGTTGGGCTTCAGAGAGTGAGTGGGGCTCGACCAAGGGTGATTCGGAACGACTGCCTCCAGAGAGGTCCCCTGCTGTCCCCTCGCTCTTCAGAACCTCCAGTTAAAAGTCACACACCAGTGTCCGTTGTGCTGGGGGATGTCCAGCTGGGGGGAAGCAGGCTTGTGGGGACTTCTGCCACGTGAACAGGAAGAGTGGGCCCTGCAGGGATCCCAGGACACGGGCGACGCTAAGCTTACACCAAATACAATTATCCAAACTCAAACTTCATGTCCAGAAGGGCCAGATCAATCCAAACTGAATACAGCTACTGTGTCACAATTAATATCGACCAAATTGAGGGACATTCCACCAAAAAGCTGGTCTATAATCATCAGGGTTATACGAGATGGAGCGGCCCCAGTGTTTCTGATTCTAAAGACTTAAAGGAATTTCACAACCAAACACTGTGCAGTTCTGGATGCGATTCAGAACCAGGAAAAACTTTATTTTGCTGCAAATGATATTAATGGGACAATTGACAACATTTTACGAAGTCTCACTAGGTAGCACTACTCTAAGAGTGTTGTATTGTTGATTTTGATCACTATCGTGGGGTATGTAGGAGAATGGCTTGTTTTTAAGGAAACACACATTGACGGGGGTTGGTATTTGCAACTTATTTA
>NW_027979694.1:0-204 GCF_054177405.1 Leptonychotes weddellii
GCTGTCCTTCCCGCCGGTCCCCGAGGGCAGAGCAGCTCGGTGGTGTCCAGAGCGCTCACGCGGCCTCTCACTGACCACACTTCCCTGCATCGGGGGGCCCATCCTCCTGTCTCTTCTCCAGGAGACCGAGGGGAGAAAAGAGTACGCGGGGAGAAAGGTGAGCCCGGCTCGCGGTCCTGGGGGCGCCTCGGGAGGCTTTGTCCA
>NW_027979695.1:0-204 GCF_054177405.1 Leptonychotes weddellii
GCGCCTGGGTGGCTCAGTTGGTTAAGCGACTGCCTTCGGCTCAGGTCATGATCCTGGAGTCCCGGGATCGAGTCCCGCATCGGGCTCCCTGCTCGGCAGGGAGTCTGCTTCTCCCTCTGACCCTCCTCCCTCTCATGCTCTCTGTCTCTCATTCTCTCTGTCTCAAATAAATAAATAAAATCTTTAAAAAAATAAAAAATAAAA
>NW_027979696.1:0-204 GCF_054177405.1 Leptonychotes weddellii
GTAAGCTCCTAAATCTCTTTCTAATGGGCCCACTTTTCCATCACACCACCACCCTGTCCACAGCTCCTGTCTCCCATCTGGGCTGCTCCATCCACGAGCCTCCTGGCGGGTCTACCCATATCCATTCTATCCGGCCTTCAATCTTTTCTACTCTGCAGGCAAAATTTATCTGTGCAAATGCAAACCTGATAGCCCAGCTAATTA
>NW_027979697.1:0-204 GCF_054177405.1 Leptonychotes weddellii
ATATATATATATATATATATATATATATATATATATACCACATCTTCTTTATCCATTCATCTGTTGATGGACATCTAGGCTCTTTCCATAGTTTGGCTATTGTGAACATTGCTGCTGGAGACATTGGGGTGCACGTGCCCCTCTGGATCACTACATTTGTATCTTTGGGGTAAATAGTAGTGTTATTGCTGGGTCATAGGGTAG
>NW_027979698.1:0-204 GCF_054177405.1 Leptonychotes weddellii
GGTAGTCACTGGGGCCTTGAGTTCAATGTCAAGATCAGATTCTGGATTATGCCCTGGACAAATCTGGGAAACTGATTCACCTTCTTAGGAGTTGGGAATGGGCCCTGAGAACCAGGAAGACTGCCGTGTGGGGAGCTAGCTCAGGGTGGCGGGTCCAGGCTCCGCGTCCCGCACACAGACTGGGCACGTACACACGCACGATCA
>NW_027979699.1:0-204 GCF_054177405.1 Leptonychotes weddellii
TTTGTCTGTTCTCCTCTTTTTCCATGACTATATCTACTGCCTCGTCTTGATTTATAAACAAAACCTGGAAAACCTACAAAAATAAGTGTTTTGTGGTTTATCTAGGAATAATACAGAAAATATTGCTGTTATTTTTGGTGAAGAAAATCAATTTTGTATAGTTTATTTCAACCTAAATAAAATGTGAATTTTGTTTAAAAAAAA
>NW_027979700.1:0-204 GCF_054177405.1 Leptonychotes weddellii
CACTAAGTTGCAGTCCTGCCCATTAATTTTTGACCCCACTTTCCGTACACACATCCAACCAGTATTTTTAAACTGGAAGATACCACACAATATCCAGTTTTCTAGCTGCTCTTAAAAACTTGGAAAGCGGGGCGCCTGGGTGGCTCAGTCGTTAAGCGTCTGCCTTTGGCTCCGGTCATGATCCCAGGGTCCTGGGATCGAGCC
>NW_027979701.1:0-204 GCF_054177405.1 Leptonychotes weddellii
CCAGTCCACCCCAAAGTGTGTTCTTCCCTGGGGATGCTTGCCCCTCCTCAGCAGAGAAGCAAATTCTCTGACAAAGTCGGGATTCTGAATGGGGCAGGGGAACCCCGAGCAGCAGCAGTCCAGCACGGGGGATGGAGAGGGGGACAGAAACAGACATGGTCCCCACGGGGTTCTGAGAGGTTCTGAGAGTGCAGGAAGCCAGTC
>NW_027979702.1:0-204 GCF_054177405.1 Leptonychotes weddellii
CTCATCCCGGCTCCTCCAGCCCAGGGTCCCCCTTTCAGGCCCAGGTACCGTAACCTGCCTGACCCCGGGTTCCTCCTCCCCAAGCCTGGGCCCCGCAGCCGGGCTCCCCCTTCCAGGCCCAATCGCGTGCCGGGACCCGGCGCCCCTCCCCGGGATCGGCCCCTTCTCCTGCCACGCTGCCCGCCCGCCTCTCACCTCCTGGGC
>NW_027979703.1:0-204 GCF_054177405.1 Leptonychotes weddellii
AAAATAGTCTGAAACACACAGCAATTATAGCAGCTCCTTTAAACTGAAAAACAGGACCAAGCAAGCTTACCTCAGAAGCATCTGGCAGACTTTGCAGGATGTAACCCGATTGAAGGTGTGCATCTTGAACTCATGGAAATTGGAGTCTGCGTAGTCTGGCCTTATGTTCGATCTATAAAAAGGAAAAAAAAAAAAAAAAAGTAA
>NW_027979704.1:0-1084 GCF_054177405.1 Leptonychotes weddellii
TAGTGAAACTGCTGGGTCATACGGTAGCTCAGTTTTTAACATCTTGAGGAATCTCCGTACTGTTTTCCAGAGTGGCTGCACCAGCTTGCATTCCCACCAACAGTGTAAGAGGGTTCCCTTTTCTCTGCATCCTTGTCAACATTTGTTGTTTTCTGTCTTTGTTAATTTTAGCCATTCTAACTGGTGTGAGGTGGTATCTCATTGTGGTTTTTATTTATATTTCCCTGATGCCAAATGATGTTGAGCATTTTTTCATGTGTCTGTTGGCCATTTGTATGTCTCCTTTGGAGTAATGGAAGTTCATGTCTTTTGGCCATTTCTTGACTGGATTTTTTTGTTTTTTGGGTATTGAGTTTGGTAAGTTCTTTATAGATTTTGGATACTAGCTCTTTATCATTTGCAAATATCTTCTTCCATTCTGTAGCTTGTCTTTTAATTTTGTTGACTGTTTCCTTTGCTGTGCAGAAGCTTTTTATCTTGATGAAGTCACCATAGTTCATTTGCTTTTGTTTCCCTAGGCTTTGGAGACATGTCTAGCAAGAAGTTGCTGTGGCTGAGGTCACAAAGGTTGCTGCCTGTATTCTCCTCTAGGATTTTGATGGATTCCTGTCTCACACTGAGGTCTTCAATCCATTTTGAGGTTTTTTTTTTTATTATTTTATTTTATTATTATTATTATTTTTAAAGATTTTATTTATTTATTAGAGAGAGAGAGAGAGAAAGCACAAGCAGGGGGAGCAGCAGGCAGAGGGGGAGGCAGGCTCCCCGCTGAGCAAGGAGCCCGATGTGGCACTCGATCCCAGGACTCTGGGATCATGACCTGAGCCGAAGGCAGATGCTTAACCGACTGAGCCACCCAGGCGTCCCATTTTGAGTTTATCTTTGTGTATGGTATAAGAGAATAATCCAGTTTCATTCTTCTGCATGTGACTGTCCAATTCTTCCAGCACCATTTATTGAGGAGACTGTCTTTTTTCCATTGGATAGTCTTTCCTGCTGTGTTGATGATTAGTTGACCATAGAGTTGAGGGTCCATTTTTGGGTTCTCTGTTCTGTTCCATTGATCTATGTGTTCGTTTTTGTG
>NW_027979705.1:0-204 GCF_054177405.1 Leptonychotes weddellii
TGTCAAATAGAGAAACATGAAAGGGACGAAGCAGTTTAGCCCCACCTTGCACATTACACACTACCACTAAAAACCAAAATTAGAGCAGATGGAGGGGGAAAAAAAAATTAGAAGTCTAAGATCTAATTATATGGGATGTATGATAAATTTACTATCAAGCTCAAGGATTAGGAAAAATAACTAGGTAATGCAGCACCACCGAAA
>NW_027979706.1:0-204 GCF_054177405.1 Leptonychotes weddellii
ATTTATTTTTTTATTCTTATGTTAATCCCCATACATTACATCATTAGTTCTAGATGAAGTGTTCCATGATTCATTGTTTGTGCATAACACCCAGTGCTCCATGCAGAACGTGCCCTCCTCAATACCCACCACCAGGCCAACCCATCCTCCCACCCCCCTCCCCCCCAGAACCCTCAGTTTGTTTTTCAGAGTCCATCGTCTCTC
>NW_027979707.1:0-204 GCF_054177405.1 Leptonychotes weddellii
AAGATGGCGGAGGAGTAGGAGACCTGGATTTCGTCTCCTCTCAGGAATTCAGCTGGATAGGGATCAAACCATTCTGAACACCTACAAACTCAACAGGAGATCGAAGAAAAGAATAGCAACAACTCTCTCATCAGAAAAGCGACCACTTTCTGGAAGGTAGGACGTGCGGAGAAGTGAATCCGAGGCGATATTCGGGAGGATAGA
>NW_027979708.1:0-204 GCF_054177405.1 Leptonychotes weddellii
CACTTTTTTTTTTTTTTAAAGATTTTTAATTATTTATTTGAGAGAGAGAGAATGAGAAAGAGCACATGAGAGAGGGGAGGGTCAGAGGGAGAAGCAGACTCCCTGCCGAGCAGGAAGCCCGATGCGGGACTCGATCCAGGGACTCCAGGATTATGACCTGAGCCGAAGGCAGTCGCTTAACCAACTGAGCCACCCAGGCTCCCG
>NW_027979709.1:0-204 GCF_054177405.1 Leptonychotes weddellii
ACCCACCACTCCAGCAACCCTCAGTTTGTTTCCTGAGATTAAGAATTCCTCATATCAGTGAGGTCATATGATACATGTCTTTCTCTGATTGACTTAACAGGCTTTTATAAACAGTGAGTTTGACCCTCACGGTACAAAGCCTTAACCATCAGAGGGCAATGGGACTCAGAGCAAGTGGCGGGCATCTGACTCTGTCCCCAGACC
>NW_027979710.1:0-204 GCF_054177405.1 Leptonychotes weddellii
ACAATAGGTGTTGGTGAGGATGTGCAGGAAGGTGAATCCTCTTGCATTGTTTGGTGGGAATGCAAACTGGTGCAGCCACTCTGGAGAAAAGTATGGTAGTTCCAAAAAAGCTAAAAATGGATCTACCGCATGATCCAGCAATTACACTACTAGGTATTTACCCAAAGCATACAGAAATACACATTTGAAGGAGTACACGCACAC
>NW_027979711.1:0-204 GCF_054177405.1 Leptonychotes weddellii
AAAATAAATAAATGTCAGCATTCGAGGTCACTGATGATGGCTTCAATAGCTTTTTTTTTAAAAAGATTTTATTTGAGAGAGCATGAGAGAGCACAAGTAGGGAGAGGGGCAGAGGGAGAAGCAGACTCCCCACTGAGCACACGGGGTTCAATCCCAGGACCCTGGGATCAGGACCTGAGCCGAAGGCAGACGCTTAACCAACTG
>NW_027979712.1:0-204 GCF_054177405.1 Leptonychotes weddellii
AAAGCTGGGAAAATGGGGGTAGGAAAACTCTGAACTGCTGCCCAAGGTTCCTGCTCCTCGTGTACGTGTACTGTGAGTCCATGCTCTCACAGCGCCGGCGAGTTCTTGTTTGCTTCTCTAGACAGTAACAGAAAAGCACCACTGCTCAGTAAGAACCTTGAATAATTTAAAATTTTGGTCTAGTTTCTCAAAGGGCCCAGAGAA
>NW_027979713.1:0-204 GCF_054177405.1 Leptonychotes weddellii
CAGTCACCCCTCCACACACATACCAGATACTTGATGTGAGGAACCTCCTTACCAAATACTCCAGCCACATCGTCGTCCAGAATTCTTAAATTTGATGGTATTACAGTGGTTGGACCTACGGGGGAAATAAATACCCTAATAGTTTAACAGTTCATTGAATTTGCGCCGACTTCTCTCTAAATAGTCTCCGTTTTGGGGCACCCA
>NW_027979714.1:0-204 GCF_054177405.1 Leptonychotes weddellii
GGCTTCTAAGAGGAGGTGGTACTTTAACACAGATATGAGGGATAAATAGGAGTCTGCTGGCTGAAAAAGGGAGGGATTGTGTTCCAGATGTATACATATATTTCCACCATCTGGAACACAATCTATATACATATACATATATACATATATAATATACATGTGTGTGTGCATGCATGTGTATATATATGTATACATATGTATATA
>NW_027979715.1:0-12281 GCF_054177405.1 Leptonychotes weddellii
AAAAAAAAAAAAAGAAATAATCCAAGTGTCCACCAGTGGATGAATGGATAAACAAAATGTGGTATGTGTATGTATATACATGTATACACATACGTATACATAATGGAATATTGATTACCCATACAAGGGAAGTGTTGTTGAATGTTATAACATAAGCCTCAGAAACATGGTAAGTGAAAGAAGTCCGACACAAAGGACCATATATTGTGTGAAATGTGCAGAATAGGTAAATCTATAGAGACAGACGGCAAATTGGTGGATTCTAGGGCCTGAGGAGAAGAGAGCATGGAGACTGACTGATTAATGGTTATGGATTTATTTGTTTTTTTAGAATGATGAAAATGGGAACTAGGTAGAGGTGGTGGTTGCATGACATTGTGAATATAGTAAATATCACTGGACTGTATACTCTGAAATGCTAATTTTATATTATGTGTATTTTTACATCAATAAAAAATATACTTGAAAAAAGTACTATTGCAAAAATTGTTGATTTTTATCTGTATCCTGAGTGCCAGGGTTCTTGCAATGATAATGCAAGATTAAATGATAAAAATATTAATGATAATTAATGAAAAAATAACTGCTTAGCAAAACAGATGTAAATATATCTTCTTCAACTTAATAGATATTAGCTACCAAAGCTTGACAGCTAACTTCACGTTGAATGATAAAACTTGAGAGATGTTCCCTAGTTGTTTGGCAGTGAGGTCTGCTGCAACTTCTCTCCTGAGCTGGAGAGACTTTCCCAGATGTTGTATTCATGGGAATCATGACTGGGGCCAGTGTTTATATGGTACTTCTCCTACATGGACACCACCATAGAGTGAGGGATATTCACACCCTCAGAAATGCCCACAAATTCTCTCCAGAGGCAAAAGCCACTGAAACAATCCTGCTTCTAGCAAGCATCTTCATTTTTTTCTTTACTTCACCAATTCTGTCCTTACAGTTTATCATGTTTTTTGTTTTTTCAAATCTCACCTTTGGCTGCAACACACTATCACCTTTCTGGTGGCATGTTATCCCACCCTCAGCCCTCTGATATTGTTACTTCGAGATCCCCAAGCACCAAGATTCTACTCTTTTTTTTTTTAATATTTTATTTATTTATTTGAGAGAGAGAGAGAGAGAGAAACAGCATGAGAGGGGATAGGGTCAGAGGGAGAAGCAGGCTCCCCACTGAGCCGGGAGCCCGATGTGGAACTCGATCCCAGGACTCCGGGATCATGACCTGAGCCGAAGGCAGTCGCTTAACCAACTGAGCCACCCAGGCGCCCCAAGATTCTACTCTTAAATGGTGAACAAAAAATCTCAAATTACTAATGATGCATTCACAACAATTTCTCTTTTCTTCAAAGAATCTAGTTATTCACTTACTCGAGCAAAGATATATGGATGCCTAGAACATGACAGACACATACCCAAGATACTGATGATGAAAATATTTATATGATATTGACCTAGTCATGTAGAGGCTTTCAGCTTCATATAGAAGGCAATCAAATAAATACAATACTGCATAAATGTTAATAGTATCTTGATGCTTTGTTATTTTTTTTCTTTGAAATACTTGATGGAAGCATGGGAATAAAGTTGGACAGAAATAATTTTGGGACATCAGAATTTTTAGTGGTGTATTAGGACGATTATTAAATTGGATGCAGTATTATGTAGTGATAAGCAGTCATCGTTGAGATAGAAGAACTAAAAAGCTATTCATTCTGATTTCCAGCTGTGTAAAGTGGAGTATGTGCAATTATTAAAACATTTGTATTGTAAAATATACCATACAGAAAAGTATATTAAATAGTCACACATGCAGGTATCAGTTTAACATAAAATGGCAACAGCTATGTGTGAACAACTATCTACTACCACTCAGATCAAGCAATAGAACATCCCAGAAGCCCTATTTATCCCAGAAAACACCCCTCCCCTCATTTTCTATGGTCTAGATCTCTTCACAGAGACAACCCTGGAGTGCTTTCTTGAGTCAATTTCACTTCTCTAGATTTCTCCTTTGCTAGAGACATCCTTGGAGCCCCTTCTGCTGGATCCCCTTTTCGTTGCCCAGGGAAGATTTTCTTTCTGTAAGGACCTCAAAACTCTCCCAAAACAGCCAAGATGTCCCTGAACCCTTAAGGCAATGGGGCTAAGTGAATACATCATCATCTTTTAAGGTGTAGCCTAAGGGTGAGGTCCAGAAAGTTCCCCAGTTGCAGGAGCTCTGTCCCTGTGGAGTTGGAGTGCACCATCCTCTGGCACATGGATAGATGTTCACCAACCTGGAAGCTCTCTGTAGTTTATGGATTTTTTTTTTAAAGATTTTATTTATTTATTTGAGAGAGAAAGAATGAGAGAAAGCACATGAGAGGGGGGAGGGTCAGAGGGAGAAGCAAACTCCCCGCCAAGCAGGGAGCCCGATGCGGGACTCGATCCCGGGACTCCAGGATCATGACCTGAGCCGAAGGCAGTCGCTTAACCAACTGAGCCACCCAGGCGCCCCAGTTTATGGATTTTTTTTTTAAAGTAAGCTCTACACCCAATGTAGGGCTTGAACTCACTACCCTGAAATCAAGAGTTGTATGCTCTACTGACTGAGGCACCCTGTTTATGGATTTATTTTTATGGAGATTTAATCACATGGGCAAGGCTTAATTTGATAAAGGGAGTTTACAAAAATCTTTGGTAAACATCATACTTAAAGGAGAAACTTTGAAATCAGGAAGAAGACAATGCTGCTTCATCACTCCCTTTCAACATCGGACTGGAGGTCTCATCCAGTGCAAAAGGGAAAAAAAGGGGGGCGCCTGGGTGGCTCAGTTGTTAACCATGTGCCTCCGGCTCAGATCGTGATCCCAGGGTCCTGGGATGGAATCCCTGTGTCGGGCTCCCTGATCAGTGGGGAGCCTGCTTCTCCCTCTCCCACTCCCCCTGCTTGTGTTCCCTCTCTCACTGTCTCTCTCTGTCAAATAAATATTTAAAAAAAAAAAAAAAATAAATATGGAAAAGAATGGGGGAAACTCACTATTAAAAGAAAATATGGGGGCACCTGGGTGGCTTAGTCGGTTGGGCGTCTGCCTCGACTCAGGTCATGATCCAGCTCCCTGCTTGGTGGGAAGCCTGCTTCTCTCCCTTTCCCTCTGCCATTCCCCCCAGCTTGTGCCCTCTGGCTCTCTCTCTCTCTCTCTGTCAAATTAAAAAAAAAAAAAGAGAATATGACTTTTTGTAAAAATCTAGAATAACTGCTTTATGTTCCTTTAGGTGATTGTCAGCCAGCTGCAGCCAGGAGAGGGGACGCAGGAGAGTTGCAGGAAAAAAAGTTTGTTATACTCACACGTCCTGAGTCATTGCTTGCTGAGAGGAGGTTGCTCAGGAAGGAGTGCCAGGGGATCAGTCTCAACCAAGGAAATGAAGTGAGAGCAAGGATCCATGAGTAAATGCCCTTATTGAGGGTCAGGAAGTACCCCCTATTAGAAGTGCCCTATTGGGGGAGTACACAAGAAAAGACTGGAGAATATTTCCGTGTGAAACTAGGTCACACGGAAGGGTAGGAAAAGGAACTTGTGCAGGGGCGAACGCTATTACAGGGATACACCTGGTTGCCTGATTGGTGTACTCTAGGCCTGTTTATGGGGATATTGAGGCAGTGGGAAAATATGAAGTTTCAAAAATTTACAACACAATAGTCACAAAAACGATTAGAATTAATAAGACAGTTTATCAATTTTGCTTGGTATAATATCAATATACAAATCGATTGTATTTCTATATACCAACAGAGAGTTAGACAATGAAACTGTAAAATATCATTTAAAGAGCATTAAAAATTTCAGGTATCATGAAATGACCCTAATAAAAACGTATAAGACTACTGTAAGAAACATTATTCAGAACTTTATTCAGAGACATTAAAGATTTAACTAAGTGGAGTGATACACAGTGTTCATGAATTTTAAGACTTATTATTGTAGAGATGTCACTTAAAGGATTTATGGATTCAATGCAGTACCAATAAAAATCCCGAACACTTTTTTTCTTTTGGTGGAAGCTGACAAGGTGAGTTAAAATTTTATTTGAAAATATAAAGGGCCTAAAGAACAGAGACTTGTAGAAAAAGACTATGGCAGGAGGCCTTGCCTTATCAGACTGTAAGACTCAGAAAGCTCCCGTGGCTAAAACATGGTGCTGGCGCAGGGATAAACAAGAGAACAATGGAACAGAACGTCCGAAATCAGAGCCATGCAGATGGGGACACTTAGGATAGAGATGGTTCGACCTAGCAGTGGGGAAATCGACTAAATAATGCAGCTGGGATCATTATCTACACAGTATTCAGAAAAACAGATGACCGGGCGGGCTGTGACTAACGAGGATATACAGGATCCTTCTTTAAAGTGCCCAGTTTATCTTGGGACGCGAGATCCAAGTAATGTTCTTTTGGCGTGGATCGCGGTTGCCAGTATCTGGTCCACAACCGTTTCCGGTCACGACGCACACATCCTCATGTCGCCTCTGCTTCTTTAGATCCACTTCTACTCTCCTAATCCCCGTTTTCTTCAAATGTGCCTCCAGCGTCCTCGCCGCCCCCAGTTCCCTGCCCCCAGGTCCGCTCTTCGCTGTACGGACCCAGACCTTCCCAATATGGCTGCGCCCACCGAGCGGCGTCCACAGGGCGACGAGACCGAGCGGGCGCAACCATTTCCGGCTCAGGCCTGGTCTGTGATTGGCTTAGCGCTCCGCTCAGGTCGAAGACTAGGCGAGAGCGATGAAGTCCTACTAAGCATGCGCGACGGCACTGACCGGCGCTGCCAAGGTGGAAGGACCGGAGATAAGTCTTGAAAAGAAGAGAAAGGATGGGTAGCATTTGCACCTTCCTGGTCTGGCCGGCCAGCTCCGGTCGCCTAGGGTGGCCATCTCGCTCTCCGTACGGCGCACGATCCAAGATGGCGGCGCACGGCCCACAATGGCCGCTACCACCGCATCGCAACGAAATCGACGCAGCGATGTTGCCCAGCGATAAAATCCTAACCAGGGCCAGAATGAGGGTTTGTGGATTGATTGTTGACTCCAAAGTGCCACTGATTCCGAGACACGGGCCCCAAACCAGATGAGCGGAAGCGGAAGTGGCGTACCGAAGCTTGGGTTCCCACGGCGTGAGGTCACAGATTCGCGGTCGAGGTTAGTTGGGTTTCTGCTAGACGCTTTCAGAGCCCCGCACTGTGGGAATTTTGCGACTTGAGATGCGGTTCGTGGTGGGTACTCGTGGGGGGTTACTGTTTCGGGGGGCTTCGGGGTTGTCAGGGGCGTTGGCGGAAGCTTGGGCTGGCATTAGCGTTTAGAACGAAAGACAATTCCTACTGACAGCGACAGATGGGCTCCGGGTCGTGCCCCGGGCCGTAGATGGAGGCGTTGGGAGAGCCACTGACCGAGGAGCCCGTCGGGGTCTGGTCGGTGAGGGAAGGATTGGGGGTCACCTGAGGTTCCTAGGGTCCGAGTGTGAGCATCCGAGGGGCCGATGATCCCTGTGGGGGCTGTGAATGGGTGCGAGAGCAAAGTGCAGGGTGTTCGTGGGAGAGGTGTGTGGGATTGGAATGCGAGGAGCCGCAGGGAGACCCTTGGGTGTGTGTATTGGGGTGTTCCATTTCCCAGCTTTTTGTGCTGAATTTAAGCGTACAGAAAAGTCGAAAGAATAGCAAAATGGTTCACCCGCCATGAATAGATCGACGAGTTAAAACCGTGCAGTGAACACTTAGAATGTGTGTGCGTATCAGCGAGTGTACACGTGCGTTTGCACGCGCATGAAATCATGTTAGCCCTAGCTTTTTCAGTTAGCAGTAATCGCTCCTCGGATAAACCGCATTGGCTACGCTGCTGCCACCGCGCGAAGCTAGTACTAGCTTTTTATGTCCGTTCTGCTTCATGTTTGTGTGATTTGGCGTAAGGTGCTAAATTCTTTAATTCTCAGTTTTCCCATTCAAACACATTGGTGTCTGTCTCACAGGTACTTCTGAGGGCCCTAACTTCATGACCTCATCTAAACCTAATTACCTCCGGAAGGCTCTGTTCCCAAATACACATGAGTTTGGGGGCTGAAATTTTTTTTTTATTTTTAAAAGTAGGCTCCACGCCCAAGGTGGGGCTTGAACTCACAACTCTGAGATTAAGAGTCACATCCTCGGGGCGCCTGGGTGGCTCAGTCGGTTAAGTGATTGCCTTCGGCTCAGGTCATGATCTTAGGGTCCTGGGATCGAGCCCCGCATCGGGCTCCCTGCTCGGCAGGAAGCGTGCTTCTCCCTCTCCCACTCCCCCTGCTTGTGTTCCCTCTCTCACTGTCTCTCTCTGTCAAATAAATAAATAAAATCTTTAAAAAAAAAAAAAAAAGAGTCACATCCTCTACCGACTGAGCCCCCCAGGCACCCCTGGAGGATATAAATATTAAGTCCATAACAGGTAGGTACTTGACAGAAGGTAGCTATTATTATTTAAATGTATACTTTCCTAATGGGAGTTTTTATATTTCAAACAATTCTGTTAACTTTTTAAATTAGATTTATATATAAACATACACATACATATTTTCTAACTATATGTATTTATGTTTCATATTAAATGGAGTTCTCTTCAGTTTTTGTATCACAATATCATTATATCCTTATCATCAATAAAAGCAGATAAAAATCACCTTAAACTATCTGTAATGTTTTGAAATGTATTTTTAAACAATTATATTTTATGGATATTTTTCCTTTTTTAATGGGTAGACTGGATTAAATGCGTATTTCAAAGGCTTCTGATTTAGTTTTACCAGACTCCCCAGTAATGTTCCATTATCTAATGCTTCCACACAGTGTGCCAGGTTTTTCCACATCTTTAGCAACAGTGGGTAAATCATCCTTTCATATTTAGAAAAAAGTGATTAGCCTCAGCTTTTCTTTATAGTTTTGTTTAAAAAGGTCATATTTGATTATCTGAAAATGGAAAAGTCTTCATCCTTGTTCCATCTTCCTGGTCTCTCCTTCTAACCCTCCCAAATTTTGGAACTACTGTTCACAAATTAGTATGTATTATTCCTTTGACTTGTATAATTTTATCACATGTATATGAATATACTCTTAACGGTAGTGAGAGTACACTCTTTAGTTTTTCTAGTTTGTAAGTTTTATAATAAGGATATTATAATGTGGTCTTCCGTGCTTTTCTTGATTCAGTACAAGTCTCTGATTCATTCATCTTGCATGTTGGCTTGTTTCATTAATATGAATTTCATTGCATAAATACAGTGTAGTTCATGCATCCATTCTCCTGCTGTCAGACATTTGTATTGTTTCTGGGTTTTGGCTGTTAAAAGTAGTGAAGTTCTGAAAAGTCTTGTATGTCTCACAGTCATTGTGAGAATTTGTGTAGTCTAGGCTAAATACCTAAAAGTATAATTTCTGGGATGCTTGGGTGGCTCAGTTGGTTAAGTGTCTGCCTTCGGCTCAGGTCATGATCCCAGGGTCCTGGGATCGAGTCCCACATCGGGCTCCGTGCTCGGCAAAGAGTCTGCTTCTCCCTCTGCCTCTGCCGTTCCCCCTGCTTGTGCTGTCTTTCTCTCTCTCGCTCTAACAAATAAATAAAATATTTTTTTTTTAAAGATTTTATTTATTTATTTTGTCAGAGAGAGAGAGCACAAGCAGGGGGAGCGGCAGGCAGAGCAGGTAGAGGGAGAAGCGGGCTCTCTGCCAAGCAAGGAACCCGATGTGGGACTCGATCCCAGGACCCTGGGATCATGACCTGAGCCGAAGGCAGACGCTTAACTGACTGAGCCACCCAGGCGTCCCACAAATAAATAAAATCTTAAAAAATAAAAATAAAAGTATAATTTCTGACACAAAGTAGATGAATTTTTATCTAGAAGGAAAAGCCAGATTGCTTTTGTACCACCTTACTCTGTCATAAGCAGTGTATAAAAGTGCCTGTTGATCCATAAGCTTTCCAACACTTAGTATTTTCATTCTTGCTTTTTGACCGTCTTTTGGGTATAAACATCATCTCATTGTGGTCTCCATATGTACTGTTCTCATTACTAACAGGGTTGATCATCTTTTTATATGTTTATTGGCCAATTTTATTTTTTTATTTACTTATTTTAATTTTTAAATTTCAGTATAGTTGATGCACAATGTTACATTAGCTTCAGGTGTACAACATAGTGATCCACCATCTTTATATATTACATGGGCCAATTTTAAAACTGAGAAGTTTGTCTTTACTCCACATATTTGGAATGCTCGTCTTTTGGTGGTTATTTTGTAATAAACAATTTGTCTGGCCTTTGTCCCCAGCTCCTGGGAAATAGCCTCTAAATTGTTGGAATGTCCTGAGTGACAGGAGTGTCTTTGTTATTCATGGTGGGTCTGTAGATAGCTGTGCCAGTGGGGTGACTCAGGATGGGGCTGTTTATGCCAGAAAGACCAACCCTGTGATTAGAGGGTTGAGGCTTTGAGCCTGCTGATACCAGCCCAACCTCCGAGATGGTAAGGGTGCTGGAGGTTGAGTCACGTGGCCAGTGATAAGATCAATCATGCTTACTTAAAGAAATTCTAATAAAAACTATAGACGCTGAAGCTCAGGTGAGCATCTGTGGTTGGCAGTACCCTACATATTGTCACTCATAGATATGCTGGATGAGTAATGTGTCCCTGACTCCAAAGGGATAGGACAATGGAAGCTTCTGGTTTGGGAGGATCCCAAATCTCACTTACCCTATTGTCTCTCTCCATTTGACTGGTCATGATTTGTATCCTTTTGCTATAATGATATATTTTTTAAATTATTTATTTATTTAAAGAATTGTATTTATTCATTTGAGAGAAGAGAGCATACGTCAGAGCACATGAGTTGGGGGAAGGGCAGAGGGAGGAGAGGGGAGAAGCAGACTCCCCGCTCATCACGGAGCCTGAGTAGGGGTTCCATCTCATGACCTTGAGATCATGACCTGAGCCGAAATCAAGAGTCAGATGCTTAACCCACTGAACAACCCAGGTGTCCCTCCTTTTGCTATAATAAAACTTCTGTCTTGCACACTTTCCCCCCAGTTAACTTGTAAATACTGTTTTTTCTCCCCCTTTTAAATCTTGTTGTTTGTTTGAATATGAAATTGCAATTAATGTTTATATTGATACTAAAACAATTGCATAATGACAGTTTTGTTTCTTCTTTTCCAGTCTTCATTCCTTTATTTTTCCCATTTTATTGCTTAGGTTTTTATTTGTGGTACATTTTTGACTAAATGTTGAGAGAGAGGTTATCCCTGTCCCTAAGTTTAAAGAAATGCCATGGATTATTTTGTAGATACTCTTCCTTGTCTATTTCTAGTTTAGTAATATATATTTTTTAAATTGTCAGTGGTGGGGCACCTGGGTGGCTCAGTCAGTTGAGCAGTAGACTTTTAATTTCAGTTCAGGTCATGATCTCAGGGTCCTGGGATTGAGCCCCATATTGGGCTCTGCGCTCAGCAGGTCTATTCAAGGACTCTCTCCTCCTCCTCCTCTACTCACTATCCTTGCATTCCTGGAATAAAGTCAGCTGTGTCTAGTATGATTCTTCCTGTATTTCGTTTTCTTAGTGATCTTCCTATATATCAGTGGATGTGGTTTCTCAGTATTTTATTTAGGCTTTTTATAGCTAATTTAATAAATGCAATTGGCCTATAAATGTCTTTCTCATATTATCCTTGAAATCCAGTACTGTTTCCTTCAGTTGTCCTATAGCCTAAGACACAGAGTTGCATTTTCCTTCAGAGTTCTCAGCAGTGTGATATTGAGAATATGAAGCTGTGTTAATATATTTCTAGGGTGTCCTGGCATCTCTAGATTACTCTCTGTTAAATTTATTTTTCATAGCCAGAGTTAATTCTTTAACAGTCAGCACTGTTTAGAGTATGTAAGAGACCAGCTGAGTTTTTTGTGAAGATGAAGTCTCAACAAGAGATATGTATTTGAGATTTCAGTTGAGACTTCATTGCAGAGTTTAAGGACACACAAAGTGTGTGTCAGAGGCAGATAGCCTGTATTTGTTTTGCTTTTTGTAGGCGAGTTTAGCTTAATTGAGGTATAATTTACCTACAGTAACTCTTACCAGTTCTTCATGTACAAATTTGATGAGTTTGTCAAAGGTATACCAACGTGTAACCTCTTCTTGAATCAATACATAGAACTTTTGCGTCAACCCCAAAAGTTCCCTGGTGTCCCCTTTCCATTTGAGACCATATTTCCATCCTCTGTTGCCTCGTGATCATTTATGTGCTTTCTATAGTTACATGTATTCTAATACCTCATATAAACTGAGTTATACAGTAAGTAGTTGTGTCAACGGGAGTCCCATTCCCTGGCCTCAGTTCTTGAGTTCCGCCAAGAAAGAATTCAGAGCCAAACTCTTAAGCAAGCCAAGGTTTAATAGCAGTTTAAGCAAAAGTACGTTCTTGAGATGGGAGAGCGAGCAGGCCCAGAGGTTGCAGCTGCACCCTGGGTCAGGGTTGTTTTTTCTTTCTGTGTCTGGATAGGTTATGGGTCATAGGTAGGGTGGTTTCTGACTGAGGTTGCAGCCAGTCATCTAAGGGACTCCATCTACTGGAGGAATTTTTGGCCTTATATGGTCCTTGTCGGAACTGTCATGGCAGCCATTCTCTGGGGAGGGGGTTAAAACCACAGTGTAAATGTATTATAATAAAGCTCCAGGTTACTGTAGGGCAGTGGTCATAGGGAAGAATGCAGGCATATCCCATGGGGTCTTTCCCAGGTGTTTGGAGCTTGGCCTCCTCCCTTTTACAATCAGAAATCCCTTGTTCCGCGCTTATATCTAGCTAACTGCCTACAGTCGCCGGTGTTTGGCTTCTTTCGCTTAGAGTAATGCTTTTCATCTTCATCCATGATTTTGCACTTATCATTAGTGTATTCCTCTCCGCTGCTGAGTAATAATCGGTGGCACAGATATGCTGCAACATGTTCATTCCCCAGTTGATGGATGTTTTGGATTTTGGGGGTCGGTTTTGGATATTCTGAATAAAGCTGCAGTATGCATTCATGTACAAGTCCAAGTGGCTGCACCATGTTATATTTTTACCAGCAGTGCAGGAGAGTTCTTTTTCTTTACATCCTAGTCAGTACTTAGTAATTTCGGTCTTTTAAGTTACAGCCATTCTGGGGCACCTGGCTGGCTCAATTGGTGGAGCACGGGACTCTTGATCTTAGGGTTGTCAGTTTGAGCCCCAAGTTGGACCCAGAGTAGATAGATAGATAGATAGATTAAATTACTGCCATTCTAATGGGTTTGTAGCAATATTTTATTTAGGTTTTAATTTGCTTTTGTTGTGTAACCTAAAGCAGCTTTTTGCGTTTTTATTAGCCATCTCTCTACTTTTGGAGAGGGAAGTGTCTGTTTAAACTTTTATTTCTTTTTTACTAGATTGTCTCTTTTGTGAAGTTGGAAAAGTTCTTTTTATTTTTTAGATAGAAGTCTTTTAGTCAGGTATGCATTTTTTTTTAAAGATTTTATTTATTTATTTGACAGAGAGAGACACAGTGAGAGAGGGAATACAAGCAAGGGGAGTGGGGGAGGGAGAAGCAGGCTTCCCACCGAGCAGGGAGCCCAATGCGGGTCTCAATCCCAGGACCCTGGGATCATGACCTGAGCCGAAGGCAGACGCTTAACGACTGAGCCACCCAGACGCCCCATCAGGTATGCATTTTGTTAATATTTTACTCTAGCCTCTAGCTTGATCCTTCATTTTACAAGTGTCTTTTTTTTTTTTTTAAGATTTTATTTATTTATTTAACAGAGAAAGAGAGAGACGGTGAGAGAGGGAACACAAGCAGGGGGAGCGGGGGAGGGAGAAGCAGGCTTCCTGCCGAGCAGGAAGCCTGACGTGGGGCTCGATCCCAGGACCCTGGGACCACGACCTGAGCTGAAGGCAGACACTTAACGACAGAGCCACCCAGGCGCCCCTACAAGTGTCTTTTGAATATCAAAAATTTTAGTACTGAGGATGCCTAATTTATCAGTTTTTTTTTCTTTCATTGTGCGTTTTGTGCCCTTTCAAGAAATCTTTGCCTAATCCAAGGTCCCTTAAAGTTTTTCTGTGCTGGGCGCCTGGGTGGCTCAGTTGGTTGGGCGACTGCCTTCGGCTCAGGTCATGATCCTGGAGTCCCTGGATCGAGTTCCGCGTCGGGCTCCCTGCTCGGCGGGGAGCCTGCTTCTGCCTCTGACCCTCCCCCCTCTCATGTGCTCTCTCTCTC
>NW_027979716.1:0-1084 GCF_054177405.1 Leptonychotes weddellii
AAAAAAAAGCCAAACATTGCCAAAAGTTACCATTAGTGGTGATGATGGTCATAGGGAATTAAAATCACCCCTGGTTGATAATCACATACAGAACTAGTCAATGTTTGAAACACTAAAGTTTGTTCTCATGGAAATTTTATTGCTGGCATATGACAACTTTATTTCACTTTTCCCCTAATAATAGCTAGTCAACATTTATTGGACTCTTTCCAGGTGTCAGACACTATGCTAATCACTCTGTAAGTTATCTTGCATAATCCTCAAAAAATCCAATGAGATGGGTATCTTCATTCTTCATTAAAGGAATGACATAGATACATTTATTTATCTATATTACACAGATTATTTGCATTTTATTTTATTTTATTTTTGTTAATTAGTCATTATTTTCCAAGTTGTTTTATTGTTTTCTAACAATGTCCATCTGAATTCCTTTTTTTGGGGGGAGATTATAATTGGTTTCCAAGTAATACTTACCTCTCAACTGGTAAGTTTACATTATGGTCTTTGACCATGCCATCTGCGAGGCAGATCAGTCTGCCTAAGAATTTTAGCACAAAATATATGAAAAGGCAAAAGAAAGAAATAACTAATAGGTGGCAAGAAATCTGAGTTGATTCTGAACATTGTAAAGTAGTTGCCATAGGCAAAAATTAACACTTACTGAGTTTTTCTTATGTGCCAGACACTGCTCCAGGTGTGCTTTACATATCAACACTGTTTTTAATCCTCACAAAATGTATAAGGTGGATTCAGCATTTGGCCCCATTTTACAAAAAAAGGAAAATGAGACACAAAGAGGTGAAACTAGCCCAGGTCACACAACAATAGCCAAGCCAAGTCTAGACCATTCTTAACAAGTATGCTATACTCTGTTGCCTCTCCAGGTATACAATAAGTGTGAAAAAAAATCATCCTAACTTTCTATTCATGACAAAGAAATTCTTGGTATGCTTAACTCTTGTTAAGTCATTTTTAAGGAGAATTTGCAGTGAGATAAACTAGTGGAAGAATAGTGAAAAACATTATTGTGGAAGTTAGTCAATGTGATTAGGCTCTCTGTGTTTGGTCATTTGTGTTTACC
>NW_027979717.1:0-204 GCF_054177405.1 Leptonychotes weddellii
CCCCTCCCGCTACCTTCTTCTTCTTCTTTTTTTTTCTTAACATATCTTGCATTATTTGTCTCAGAGGTACAGATCTGAGACTCAACAGTCCTGCACAATTCACAGCGCTTAACAGAGCACGTACCCTCCCCAGTGTCTATCACCCAGTCACCCCATCCCTCCCACCCCACCCCCCACTCCAACAACACTCAGTTTGTTTCCTGC
>NW_027979718.1:0-204 GCF_054177405.1 Leptonychotes weddellii
GACGTTTAACCGACTGAGCCACCCAGGAGCCCCTCACTTAACTATTTTCTATCCTGTATTTCCATCTTATTTGATTAATGAAAATATTATTATGTTAAAATTATGTTGATATTAAATTCATATGTGTATGTAATCTCAAGCCAATATAAAGGGACAAAGTGAAAACTAAGTCCCTAGGCCAGATTCTAGTTACGCTAAACTCCC
>NW_027979719.1:0-204 GCF_054177405.1 Leptonychotes weddellii
GAGCAGGGAGCCCGATGCGGGACTCGATCCCGGGACTCCAGGATCATGACCTGAGCCGAAGGCAGTCGCTTAACCAACTGAGCCACCGAGGCGCCCTAATTCTTACAATCTTAATCTCAGAAAATATATCCTCAAGTTAGGATCTTTCTGGAATTATCTTGATTTTGCCCTTATTTTTTCCCAGTTGTATTGAGATATAATTGA
>NW_027979720.1:0-204 GCF_054177405.1 Leptonychotes weddellii
ATGTCCAGAGTTACCTCGAGTATAGCAAGGAGAGTGGGGAAGCTCGAGCTGAGGACGTGCTCACCGTGGAGAGTTGCTTTCAAGGTGCAGTTCCATCAACCTTCAGGAGGAAATTGGGGGAAATGTCGGGAGGTAAAGGAAGGAACCCTGTCTGCCATGCATTGTGAACGTGGGCCCCGGGCGGCACATCCTCCATGCCCGAGA
>NW_027979721.1:0-204 GCF_054177405.1 Leptonychotes weddellii
CTGGGGGTGGGTGTTGAGGAGGGCATGTTCTGCATGGAGCACTGGGTGTTGTGCACGAACAATGAATCATGGAACACTTCATCTAGAACTAATGATGTAATGTATGGGGATTAACATAAGAATGAAAAAAAATAAAAAATAAAAAAATAAAATATAAAATAAAATAAAATACCTAGGAATAAACCTAATTGAAAATGTAAAAGA
>NW_027979722.1:0-204 GCF_054177405.1 Leptonychotes weddellii
CATCGGGCTCCCTGCTCGGCGGGGAGTCTGCTTCTCCCTCTCCCACTCCCCCTGCTTGTGTTCCCTCTCTCGCTGTGTCTTTCTCTGTCAAATAAATAAATAAAATCTTTAAAAAAAAAAAAAAAAAGAACAGTAGGTGGTTTTATATTTACAGGTCACATTTTTTTAATTTCTTGCAGTTCTGCAAGTCTACATCATTTGAAA
>NW_027979723.1:0-204 GCF_054177405.1 Leptonychotes weddellii
AAAAAAGTCTGAAACACACAGCAATTATAGCAGCTCCTTTAAACTGAAAAACAGGACCAAGCAAGCTTACCTCAGAAGCATCTGGCAGACTTTGCAGGATGTAACCCGATTGAAGGTGTGCATCTTGAACTCATGGAAATTGGAGTCTGCGTAGTCTGGCCTTATGTTCGATCTATAAAAAGGAAAAAAAAAAAAAAAAAGTAA
>NW_027979724.1:0-204 GCF_054177405.1 Leptonychotes weddellii
TGCATAACACCCAGTGCTCCATGCAGAACGTGCCCTCCTCAATACCCACCACCAGGCCAACCCATCCTCCCACCCCCCTCCCCTCTAGAACCCTCAGTTTGTTTTTCAGAGTCCATCGTCTCTCATGGTTCGTCCACCCCTCCGAATTCCCCCGCTTCATTCCTCCCCTCCCGCTACCTTCTTCTTCTTCTTTTTTTTTCTTAA
>NW_027979725.1:0-204 GCF_054177405.1 Leptonychotes weddellii
GGGGCGCCTGGGTGGCTCAGTTGGTTAAGCAACTGCCTTCGGCTCAGGTCATGATCCTGGAGTCCCGGGATCGAGTCCCGCATCGGGCTCCCTGCTCGGCAGGGAGTCTGCTTCCCCCTCTGACCCTCCTCCCTCTCATGCTCTCTGTCTCTCATTCTCTCTCTCTCTCAAATAAATAAATAAAATCTTTAAAAAAAAAAAAAA
>NW_027979726.1:0-204 GCF_054177405.1 Leptonychotes weddellii
CCCCCAAAAGACAAGGCGGGCTTCACGAAACCAGGTTGGAAAGGAGCCCTAAGGCTGAAAATTCTTACTTCCACTGTCGTCCGGCATTCCAGGTTGGGGGCGGTACGGGGGTTTGGGCTTTGGGTAGATATCTGCGGGGAAAACAACATAGCGTTTTTAGCGGAGAGAAATAGCCTTGTGTTACGAGCAGCCTATAAAACAAGG
>NW_027979727.1:0-1084 GCF_054177405.1 Leptonychotes weddellii
TAAATAAAATCTTTAAATAAATAAATAAATTAAAAAAAGAAACTGATGTTTGAATTTAAATACTGGGGATAAGGAGGATTTGGCATGGAAAAGCAAGGGAAAGAATTCCAGATGGAGGGAATAGCTTGTCTTCACAACCCCACTAGGAAATCTCCATAGGATTACATGCTTAATCATATAGGTGGAGAAGTGGTAGAAGAAAGTGACTTGTTTAAAGGATGATGTTTAACAAATAGCTTAATTTGGACCCTAAGCCATATTCTTTTCTTTACAGAGCATGGCACACAATTGTCTAAGGCAGATTCTTTCCTGACCCAAACATAGCTGAGCCCACTCCCATAGCCCATCAGGTACATCAATCAGCCATGAACCAGACTGATGTAACAGATACAAATTTTCAGCCTGTTTCACAGCACGCAGGATAAGAACTAGAGTGCCCTAAATGGCTTTCACGCAGGAAGAGGGTGGGGTGTAGTGGCAGAGGGGAAAGCTTCCTCAGTGAGAGCCAAGCGCTAAAAGCAGCTGCGTGTGACATTTCCATCAACAGCCCTCCCTCCCTCGTTGTGTATGAGACACAAATCAGATGTTCTGGTTTATGATTGCAGCTTCAGAGTACATACCCTTCGAGGTCCAAGCTCATGTATCTCTTCCTGGCATGATGCCTGCTCATTAACTGGACTCGAAAGTTCATCTGAGATGGATAACCAAAGGCTGAGAATATTGAGATCCCTTTCTCCTACTCTTAAGGAGGCCTGGAATCTCATGGTGCCCAGCCTCTCTACTTGCTAGAGAGTGACAAAGCACAGGCTACCAAAAAGATTCTGTCCAGATGCCAGGACCATATCAGAACACAAGGTCACTTATAGCTGCCTCTTCTCCCGCTTGTATCAGCCCAGAGGACAATCCATTCTCCTTCCTTTGGAGGACACAGTAAAGGCTAACTCCTGGAAGTCCCAGGTAAGTGCCACTTTATCCATTAGGTAGATCAGAACTTAGGAGAGCTAATCAGTCTCTGTCTTTCATTTTGTGTTTACCTCCCCAGGTAAATTGAGGTAGAAAAATCTGTTATTTACAGGGGAGATAA
>NW_027979728.1:0-204 GCF_054177405.1 Leptonychotes weddellii
CCACGGGGGTGGCTGGGTGATAGACATTGGGGAGGGTATGTGCTATGGTGAGTGCTGTGAATTGTGCAAGACTGTTGAATCACAGATCTGTACCTCTGAAACAAATAAGGCAATATATGTTAAAAAAAAATAGCAGGAGGGGAAGAATGAAGGGGGGAAATCGGAGGGGGAGATGAACCATGGGAGATGATGGACTCTGAAAAA
>NW_027979729.1:0-204 GCF_054177405.1 Leptonychotes weddellii
TGATGACTATTGTTACCACTGCTGTAGGATATATAAAAGTTGCAGTTCTCCCCACTAGGAGAAAAAAGGTTTGTTTGTTTGTTTTTTTATTCTTATGTTAATCCCCATACACTACATCATTAGTTTTAGATGAAGTGTTCCATGATTCATTGTTTGTGCATAACACCCAGTGCTCCATGCAGAACGTGCCCTCCTCAGTCCCCA
>NW_027979730.1:0-204 GCF_054177405.1 Leptonychotes weddellii
AAAAAAAATAAATGTCAGCATTCGAGGTCACTGATGATGGCTTCAATAGCTTTTTTTTTAAAAAGATTTTATTTGAGAGAGCATGAGAGAGCACAAGTAGGGAGAGGGGCAGAGGGAGAAGCAGACTCCCCACTGAGCACACGGGGTTCAATCCCAGGACCCTGGGATCAGGACCTGAGCCGAAGGCAGACGCTTAACCAACTG
>NW_027979731.1:0-204 GCF_054177405.1 Leptonychotes weddellii
CATCCGGCTCCCTGCTCGGCGGGGAGTCTGCTTCTCCCTCTCCCACTCCCCCTGCTTGTGTTCCCTCTCTCGCTGTGTCTTTCTCTGTCAAATAAATAAATAAAATCTTTAAAAAAAAAAAAAAAAAGAACAGTAGGTGGTTTTATATTTACAGGTCACATTTTTTTAATTTCTTGCAGTTCTGCAAGTCTACATCATTTGAAA
>NW_027979732.1:0-204 GCF_054177405.1 Leptonychotes weddellii
GGGGTAGGGAGGTGTATGGTACAGCAGCAGCCCAGCATGATACTATAATTTTCCCTCTTATCACTCCTTTATCCATGTTTTTTTTTTTTTTAAAGATTTTATTTATTTATTTGAGACAGAGAGAATGAGAGACAGAGAGCATGAGAGGGAGGAGGGTCAGAGGGAGAAGCAGACTCCCTGCCGAGCAGGGAGCCCGATGCGGGA
>NW_027979733.1:0-204 GCF_054177405.1 Leptonychotes weddellii
GGAGAGATGCTACTGGTGCCTGGTAGGTAGAGGCCAGGGAGGATTTAAATACCCTACAATACACAGGACAGCCACCTACAACAAAGAATTATCCAATCCAAAATGTCAACAGTGGCACTGCTGAGCACCCCCGGTCTATGCTTTTAATGCAATGTATGTAACTATAAAACTGTAAAATCTTGGGGCGCCTGGGTGGCTCCGTCA
>NW_027979734.1:0-204 GCF_054177405.1 Leptonychotes weddellii
ATGTGCAGAGTTACCTCGAGTATAGCAAGGAGAGTGGGGAAGCTCGAGCTGAGGACGTGCTCACCGTGGAGAGTTGCTTTCAAGGTGCAGTTCCATCAACCTTCAGGAGGAAATTGGGGGAAATGTCGGGAGGTAAAGGAAGGAACCCTGTCTGCCATGCATTGTGAACGTGGGCCCCGGGCGGCACATCCTCCATGCCCGAGA
>NW_027979735.1:0-204 GCF_054177405.1 Leptonychotes weddellii
ATTGCGGAGGGCACATTCTGCATGGAGCACTGGGTGTTATGCACAAACAATGAATCATGGAACACTTCATCTAGAACTAATGATGTAATGTATGGGGATTAACATAAGAATAAAAAAAAAAAAGATGTAATTTTGGTCTAACAAGGGAGCTACCTTGAACATGTAGAGGGAGGGGTTCATTGTGAGTAATCACTTTCCTGAGAA
>NW_027979736.1:0-204 GCF_054177405.1 Leptonychotes weddellii
AAATGGTGTTGGGAAAATTGGATAGCCACATGCAGAAGAATGAAACTGGACCATTTCCTTACACCACACACAAAAATAGACTCCAAATGGTTGAAAGACCTCAATGTGAGACAGGAGTCCATCAAAATCCTAAAGGAGAACACAGGCAGCAACCTCTTTGACCTCAGCCGAAGCAACTTCTTCCTAGAAACATCGCCAAAGGCA
>NW_027979737.1:0-1084 GCF_054177405.1 Leptonychotes weddellii
TTAATCATGTTGTGCATTTTAACAATATTATTTGAGTACCATGTCCATGTTTTAAGATTTACATTGATTTTGGAAAGAGCACAAAGATGTTACTGAAATGGTTAGCAGGAAAAAAAAAATCTCATTCCAGTTTGATTTAATTTTTATACATGACCATGTCATTAATCAGTCTTGACAAGTCAGTAACCTCCCTGGGTCTTAATTTCTTCCCTTATACAACGCTAGGCTTCATCAGTTTGGATCATTTGATCCTGAGCATTCCATGAGTCTATAAATCTTTAATAAAATTACTTATACAAAGATACTCAAAAATTAGAAACACAGACAGTGCATACATGCCATATGTTATGATTTTAGAACTTGACAGTGTTACCAAGTGAAACAAATATATCATTATGGTGTGAAGGATGATGTTGAGTGGGGCAAGAGACAGATTGGAACGCTGAAGGTGCAAACTTCAGCTATCTCAAGGTAGCAAACGAAAGGAGGAAGCCCAGTCTCGTGATAACTAATGAAAGAGGGAAGATACAATATGGCTTTGCTTAAATAGACAGAATTACTATGGAGGTATACCTAAGAATTAAATAATATTTGTATTATAATATCAAACAGCTTCATCAATAAATCATAAAAATAAAAAAATATATTTATACTATAAATAATTATATATTTTTCTAAAAGTCAGGTTTTTAAATCTGACATCACACATAATAAATTCTCATTTCTTTAGGCCATAAATATGCAAACAGAAAAAAAGTCAATTTATTTATTATATATTTACCTTAGGAGGGTAATCATTCATATATAAGACTTAATTCCTTAAGTGTATTTGCTTCTTTCTATGTGCACTTATAGTAACTTTGCTTCAACAAAAGAATTTTATTTTAATCTGATAAAACAACATTCAAGTGAACACAGATATTCTGTGAATATCCCAGCTGAGGACAGCCTGATGTGATGTACTTCTTGTCTGGTTAATACACCTAACATTTCAATTCCTTTGGGCAGTCAGCTTTTCAAGTTCTGGCAGACTTGTGGAAGAATTCTTTCTTAAGACACAACTAACAACTTATGATTCATTTCC
>NW_027979738.1:0-204 GCF_054177405.1 Leptonychotes weddellii
CTGGGGGTGGGTATTGAGGAGGGCACATTCTGCATGGAGCACTGGGTGTTATGCACAAACAATGAATCATGGAACACTTCATCTAGAACTAATGATGTAATGTATGGGGATTAACATAAGAATAAAAAAAAATTATTAAGAGCCCTGCATGAAAAAAAAAAAAAGAAGTCTACCACGAAGTATTATAAGCAGCGGAGTGCAAAA
>NW_027979739.1:0-204 GCF_054177405.1 Leptonychotes weddellii
CTGCGAAAAACCAAAGCTCTTTTGTTTAAAATATTCTTACTGGTTATTACATTATCTTGTATAATCCTCTTGGGGCTACCAACTTTAGTCCTTTGTTTGATGATGAAAATGGGGACAGATGGTGAAAGTAATTCCCGGCATCAGTTGGTCACACTAACCCTAGCCTAAGATTCCATGACAAGCACAGAAATCTCAGCAGGTCAC
>NW_027979740.1:0-204 GCF_054177405.1 Leptonychotes weddellii
ACTCAACCCATGAAGCAATAACTCCCCATCCCCCCTTCTCCTCAGCCCCTGGTAACCTCTGATCTACTTTCCATCATTATGTGTTTGACTACCCTAGATACCTCATGTAAGTGGAATCATACAATATTTGTCTTTTTGTGTCTGGCTTATTTCATTAGGCTTAATGTTTTCAAGGTTCATCTATGTTGTAGCCTATATCGGAAC
>NW_027979741.1:0-204 GCF_054177405.1 Leptonychotes weddellii
AATTATCTGTCAGGTACATCGGGGAAGCCTCAGCCACCCCAACCACGCAGGAAAATGAATCACACACAAGCACACAGACACAGGGCTGCGCAGTCTCGCCCTCGGCCCCAGGGGCTCAGCCGGGCCAGCCCCGGACTGCCGACCTGCCTGCATCTGCCCCACGTCCTAGCGGGACACTGACCGCCCCCTCCAGCCTGAGTTCCT
>NW_027979742.1:0-204 GCF_054177405.1 Leptonychotes weddellii
AGCCGTAGCCTTCTTTCATTTTTCCTTTGTAATGATTAACATGACCTTTATTGATTTCTGCTTATTGGCTTTCGCTAAAACTAAAAAACAGTACGCAAAGAGAAAGGTGCTAGACAGAGCGTGACCGTCTTGTTATTTTGTTCTATAGAAACTAATTCTTCGTGGAATTAGTTTCATTATGATTGCTTAGATAGGCGTAACTAA
>NW_027979743.1:0-204 GCF_054177405.1 Leptonychotes weddellii
GGGGCGCCTGGGTGGCTCAGATGGTTAAGCGTCTGCCTTCGGCTCAGGTCATGATCCCGGCGTCCTGGGATCGAGCCCCGCATCGGGCTTCCTGCTCGGCGGGGAGCCTGCTTCTCCCTCTCCCTCTGCCTCTCTCCCTCCTCATGCTCTCTTCCTCTCTCCCTCTCTCTCTCTCTCTGTATCTCTGTGTCTCAAATGAATAAA
>NW_027979744.1:0-204 GCF_054177405.1 Leptonychotes weddellii
AGTTTTAGATGAAGTGTTCCATGATTCATTGTTTGTGCATAACACCCAGTGCTCCATGCAGAATGTGCCCTCCTCAATACCCACCACCAGGCCAACCCATCCTCCCACCCCCCTCCCCTCTAGAACCCTGTTTGTTTTTCAGAGTCCATCGTCTCTCATGGTTCGTCTACCCCTCCGATTTCCCCCGCTTCATTCTTCCCCTCC
>NW_027979745.1:0-204 GCF_054177405.1 Leptonychotes weddellii
ATCCAGGGACTCCAGGATCATGACCTGAGCCGAAGGCAGCCGCTTAACCAACTGAGCCACCCAGGCGCCCACCATCTTATCATTCTTAAGAGTATTATTCAGTGAGTGTTAAGTATATTCCCATTATTATACAACCAGTCTCCAGAATTTTTTTAATCTGGCACAACTGAAACACTATTTCCATTAAACAGCTCCCCATTTCCC
>NW_027979746.1:0-204 GCF_054177405.1 Leptonychotes weddellii
GCGTTGCAAGGGAGAAGCGCGTGACCCTCTCCCGGGGGACCTGGCCACCTGCTCTCCTAGGTTCCTGCCAGTTGTCCACCGTGGGCTTCCAGGAAACCCGCTGTGGCCCCTGTCACCCCAGCTCCGCCGCAGATCCACGTGGTCTCAGCTTCGCTCAAAGCTGTTCTCTGACTTATACTAGAAGGCTTAGCACTGCAGTCAGCC
>NW_027979747.1:0-204 GCF_054177405.1 Leptonychotes weddellii
ACTACTGGGTATTTACCCTAAAGATACAAATGTAGGGATCTGAAGGGGTAATGTGCACCCTGATGTTTATAGCAGCAATATCCACAATAGCCAAGCTATGGAAAGAGCCAAGATGTCCATCAACAGATGAATGGATAAAGAAGATGTGGTATATATATACAATGGAATATTATGCAGCCATCAAAAGGAATGAAATCTTGCCAT
>NW_027979748.1:0-1084 GCF_054177405.1 Leptonychotes weddellii
AGCTACCCTACAACCCAGCAATTGCACTACTGGGTATTTACCCCAAAGACACAGATGTAGTGAAAAGTAGGGCCACATGCACCCCAATGTTCATAGCAGCAATGTCCACAATAGCCAAACTGTGGAAGGAGCCAAGATACCCTTCAACAGATGAATGGATAAAGATGTGGTCCATATATACAATGGAATATTACTCAGCCATCAGAAAGGATGAATACCCACCCTTTGCATCGACATGGATGGAACTGGAGGGGATTATGCTAAGTGAAATAAGTCAAGCAGAAAAAGACAATTATCATATGGTTTCACTCACATGTGGAACATAAGGAATAGCACAGAGGACCATAGGAGAAGGGAGGGAAATCTGAAGGGGGAGAAATCAGAGAGAGATGAACCATGAGAGACTATGAACCCTGGGAAACAAACTGAGGGTTTCAGAGGGGAGGGGGTTGGGGGGGGTTAACAGGGTGATGGGTATTAAGGAGGGCATGTGTTGTGATGAGCACTGGGTGTTATATGTAACTAACCAATCCCTGAACACTACATCAAAAATTAATGATGTATTGTATAGTGGCTAACTGAACATAATAAAAAAATAAAAATAAAATAAAATAAAATGTAGGTGATGGGTATTAGGAGGGCACTTTTTGTGATGAGCACTGGGTGTTGTATTTAAGTGATGAATCACTGAATTATTCTCCAGAAACCAATATTACATTGTGTTAACTAAGTAAAATTTAAATTAAAAAATATATATAAATTAAAATTAACATTAAAATTAAAAAATAAATAAAATGTAGGAGCTCTCTCTTGAATTCCAAATCTCTCTATATAGCAATCTATTCCTAGATAACCCTCTGATATATCACAGTGAAACTATTCAAACTGAGCCCATTATACAGCCCCACCGCCTGTCCCTTCTATTCTTCCTTGCCAATATCAACCAAGCAACCCAAGTCAAAATCAGAGGATCATCCTATGGTTTTTTCTTCTACCATTCAACATCAAATCAGCCACCAAGACCTTTTCTACTTCAACCCATACATACCTCTGGGTTTTGCCCCTCTGATCCATCCCACTGTTC
>NW_027979749.1:0-204 GCF_054177405.1 Leptonychotes weddellii
GGGCGCCTGGGTGGCTCAGTTGGTTAAGCGACTGCCTTCGGCTCAGGTCATGATCCTGGAGTCCCGGGATCGAGTCCCGCATCGGGCTCCCTGCTCGGCAGGGAGCCTGCTTCTCCCTCTGACCCTCCCCCCTCTCATGTGCTCTCTGTCTCTCTCATTCTCTCTGTCTCAAATAAATAAATAAATAAAAATCTTTAAAAAAAA
>NW_027979750.1:0-204 GCF_054177405.1 Leptonychotes weddellii
GATGCTTGTTTTCTTTCCCAACAGGAGATGCTATGAGTGAAGAAGACATGCTTCAGGCAGCTGTGACCATGTCTTTAGAAACTGTTAGAAATAATTTCAAAACAGATGGGAAAAAATAATACCTTTTACAAATCATTTAGATATTCATACTTTCCAACATTATTATTCTGTGTGGTTACAGCATAGAGGGTCCATTTTAGTAAC
>NW_027979751.1:0-204 GCF_054177405.1 Leptonychotes weddellii
GAGCGTGAACAAATCAGCTTGGTTTGTCCAGAGACTTCAAGAAGGTTAACATGAATGGTTGTTAGAAAATGGGTTGCAGGGGTAATTTGAACGTAGACCTGCTTTCATAAAAGCACATCTGTTTAGAGTAAAAAGAGGAGGTGCTGCCCCCTTCCTTCCTC
Source organism: Leptonychotes weddellii (assembly GCF_054177405.1). Taxonomy (NCBI): domain Eukaryota; kingdom Metazoa; phylum Chordata; class Mammalia; order Carnivora; family Phocidae; genus Leptonychotes; species Leptonychotes weddellii. The sequence continues at coordinate 162 of NW_027979751.1, forward strand.
ATCACACAGCCTTTCCTCTGTGCATGCACACCCCCATGTCTCC
>NW_027979752.1:0-204 GCF_054177405.1 Leptonychotes weddellii
AAATGGGGCGCCTGGGTGGCTCAGTTGGTTAAGCGACTGCCTTCGGCTCAGGTCATGATCCTGGAGTCCCAGGATCGAGTCCCACATCAGGCTCCCTGCTCAGCAGGGAGTCTGCTTCTCCCTCTGACCCTCCTCCCTCTCATGCTGTCTCTCTCTCATTGTCTCTCTCGCAAATAAATAAAATCTTAAAAAAAAAAAAATTTA
>NW_027979753.1:0-204 GCF_054177405.1 Leptonychotes weddellii
GAGTTTACTTTAGACTGGAGGATCCAGAACTCAGATGTGAGAATCAGAGAGGCTCAAAATTAACAACCCACTTCTGTGACAAGTGATCTAAGAAGTCTCCCTCCATCTTTTTTTTTTTTTTTGAATTTTTTTTTTTATTCTTATGTTAATCCCCATACATTACATCATTAGTTCTAGATGAAGTGTTCCATGATTCATTTTTCA
>NW_027979754.1:0-204 GCF_054177405.1 Leptonychotes weddellii
CTCAGAGTCCATAGTCTCTCATGGTTCATCTCCCCCTCCGATTTCCCCCAGCTTCATTTTTCCCTTCCTACTATCTTTTTTTTTTTTAACATATAATGTATTCTTTGTTTCAGAGGTACAGATTTGTGACTCAACAGTCTTACACAATTCACAGTGCTCACCATAGCACATACCCTCCCCAATGTCTATCACCCAGCCCGCCCC
>NW_027979755.1:0-204 GCF_054177405.1 Leptonychotes weddellii
CAACTTCGGATTAGCCTCCAGCAGCACCGACTTCGCCCTCAGCCTCTATAAGCAGTTGGCTTCGAAGACGCCCAATAAGAATGTCATCTTCTCCCTGCTGAGCGGCTCCATCACCTTGGCCTTCCTCTCCCTGGGGGCCCAAGGCAGCACCCTGGCGGAGATCCTCAAAGGCCTCGAGTTCAACCTCACAGAGACCCCCAACGC
>NW_027979756.1:0-204 GCF_054177405.1 Leptonychotes weddellii
TGGACTCTGAAAAACAAACTGAGGGTTCTAGAGGGGAGGGGGGTGGGAGGATGGGTTGGCCTGGTGGTGGGTATTGAGGAGGGCACGTTCTGCATGGAGCACTGGGTGTTGTGCACGAACAATGAATCATGGAACACTTCATCTAGAACTAATGATGTAATGTATGGGGATTAACATAAGAATAAAAAAAAAAAAGAAAGAAAA
>NW_027979757.1:0-204 GCF_054177405.1 Leptonychotes weddellii
AGAAGCTCAGGTCCTGGCCCTGCTGTTGTCTGTCCTAGGGCGAGTCCCTGTCCCTCTCTAATCACCTGTGCTTCATGCTGTGTGCTGGGCCACTGCGGACACCGTCCCTGCTCTCGGAGGAAGTACTGAAAGGCTCAGTCGCCGATGGACAAAATACAAGAAGGTGACCCCTTCCCCAGGCTGACGTGGGCCCCACGCGTGGAC
>NW_027979758.1:0-1083 GCF_054177405.1 Leptonychotes weddellii
TCTTGTACCTTTAAAACCCTTTAAAGTCTCCCTTTGAATTCCCCATTTGTTCTCTGTGTTCCCAGCAGCCCAATTTTGAACTTTGTGTGGGTTCTGTGTAGGGAGGGACATAATCACCACACTCTTGTGGCTCAGGCATCCCATAATGAAAATGAGCAATGCTTTGACGTCACTTCATGGCCTCATGTGTCCCCCAGTGATTGTCTGACACCGATAAGTACAAGGGAGATGAACCTGGCGTAGTAGGGACGGGAGGTCTCGGCTACAGAGCAAAAAGCCTGCATCCCTGCCATCTACCCATTAGTGGTTTTAATGCCTCACATTGGTTTTGCTAGGAGCCTCCTCAGTGAGAATCCCTGAAGATACCTTCTACCTGGACTATCCCAGACTCTGTGTCGCATTCTGAGTGCCTCTCCTGTGTACCTTGACACCCTAGCTTTGCCCAGCACCCCCAGATATTAGTAGTGATGGATGCAAAGACCAGGACACTGGCTCCAGAGCTGATCACAACTCCGTTGTCCCCAGAAGATTGGAAGAAGTCACATACAGCGGGAGAGATGGAGGAAGAGACCCCAAGGAGAGGGGTGGGGTGGGGTGGGGGTGGGGAGGAGCAGGAGACCAAAGGTCTGGGGCACAAGTACTTGCGAGGGGCCACTCGGGGAACAGCTGGCTGTGAGGGAGGGGATAGGAGGGCAGGAAGAAACTTGGGGAGGAACCTGCGATCTTCATATGCCCTTCAAAGTCTGAAAGTCTCCATTCTTCAGAGGGGAGCCAAATACGGGTGCTGGGAATATAACAATAAAAACTAGAACCAAGAGCCACATGCGAAGCTTGAGTTTTACCGTTTGTCCTGCTGTTTGCCCAGCCATCCCCTTGACTTTGGGGGTCTACCTACCTCATCCAGAGGCACCCATATCATTTCTGGGGTCCCATCAGAGGTTTGCAGGCTCTAGCTGAGGCAGCTGGAGACAGCATCACAAAAAGAGGCACTGGGACAGCCTGTCACAGTGGTGCCCCACCAGCTGGTATTGCTTTTTCGGTTCCAGATGTGCAAGACGCAGGTACTACTACACAGAGGTCAAG
>NW_027979759.1:0-204 GCF_054177405.1 Leptonychotes weddellii
AAGCAGGTACTGAGTGGGTGCTGGCACTTGGCGATGTCCTTCCTCCTCCCCCCTCCCCCCAGCACTCAGACTCAGGCTGGCACATAGTGACACTGATAAAGAGGTGTTGCCTGACTGACCTCCAGCTGGGGAGAAGCTGGGAGGCGGAGCCTCTGTGAAGCCAGACAGTCCCCTGGGGAGGACGCCCCCCCCCCCCCCCCCCCC
>NW_027979760.1:0-204 GCF_054177405.1 Leptonychotes weddellii
CTTGGTGTTATCTTTTTTTTTTAGACTAGTACAGGATTCACGTCAAAGAGAAAGACGCTCACTCTGGTGGCCTGTGATATGGAGGGGGAGAGACCCGCGGCTCATGCTCCGCCTTAGTTCAAGAGGCCTAAGTGGGACAGTGAGGGGTCAGGCAGATCACAGGTGCTGACCACAGGGTGGAGCACATGGCCGGCTCCAGGGCCA
>NW_027979761.1:0-204 GCF_054177405.1 Leptonychotes weddellii
CACTCCCCTGCATCGGGGGGCCCATCCTCCTGTCTCTTCTCCAGGAGACCGAGGGGAGAAAGGAGTACGCGGGGAGAAAGGTGAGCCCGGCTCGTGGTCCTGGGGGCGCCTCGGGAGGCTTTGTCCACGTGGGGGTCCCAGAGCCGCAGTCAGCCTGGCAGCCTCCCCTGGGGAGGGTCTCAGACCCAAGTCCCTCTTCTGGCA
>NW_027979762.1:0-204 GCF_054177405.1 Leptonychotes weddellii
AAAAGAAATCTGCCAGTAGAAGCGCTGACACCTGATTGACCTTTTCATGCAGCAATCAAGGTTAACTGTTACTTGCAAAATCCTCCCCAGAGCTCAAGTGATAGGTTTCAAGGCCAGCGGTGTGCTCGGGCTCCAGGCTTGCCCGGACAGGATTGCTGTCGCTGTCCGGCTTTGCATCGGCTAGGAGGGCACGGAGGAACCTTC
>NW_027979763.1:0-204 GCF_054177405.1 Leptonychotes weddellii
TAGATGAACCATGAGAGATGATGGACTCTGAAAAACAAACAGGGTTCTAGAGGGGAGGGGGGTGGGAGGATGGGTTAGCCTGGTGGTGGGTATTGAGGAGGGCACATTCTGCATGGAGCACTGGGTGTTATGCACAAACAATGAATCATGGAACACTTCATCTAAAACTAATGATGTAATGTATGGGGATTAACATAAGAATAA
>NW_027979764.1:0-204 GCF_054177405.1 Leptonychotes weddellii
CCCCCCCCCCGTTCTGCCCGTCCCCAGGAGGGAACCAGGTGTGGCTACCTTGTCGCAGGTACGTCCCCAGGGCTGAGGTGGGAGCTACTTGGGAGCAACGACCCTTCCTGTCTGGGAAGGACTCAGCTCACTGGAGAGTGTAGAGGGGGTGGGGGCAGGGCAGAGAGAGAGCAAGGGCAGGAGAAGATTCCTGAAGAACAGAAA
>NW_027979765.1:0-204 GCF_054177405.1 Leptonychotes weddellii
ACACACACACACACACACACACACACACACACACAAAGTAACAAGACTAGAAAGGTTTAAAGAGAATTAGGAACTCTAAGGAATTATTTTAAGGAACTATCATTCAAAAAAAAATGATAAGAGCAAACTTTGGTAATTAAGCAGTGGCTTAGATCTGGGTCCTACTCTGTTTATACTGAATCTTCCTTCTGAGTGTAGCTGGGT
>NW_027979766.1:0-204 GCF_054177405.1 Leptonychotes weddellii
CTAGGACCCTGGGCACCTGGGGCCCAGTTGGGGCCTCAGAGAGCAAAGACATCAGATAGGCCTGATCAGATCCCAGCTCAGCTACATTGTTGCTGTGTGGCTCTGGGCAAGTTACTTAACCTCTCTCAGCTAGAGCTTTCCAACTCGTGGGAGTGAATACAATAATGTGTATAAGGCATTTGGGAATGGTACTTGGAAGCTAAG
>NW_027979767.1:0-204 GCF_054177405.1 Leptonychotes weddellii
AGACTTCTCCAGTGAAACAATCTGGACCTGGAGATTTCTTTTTCTTTTTAATAGTCCTATTTTTAAAATTTCTATTGTTATGTTAATCACCATACATTATATCATTAGTTTTTGATGTAGTGTTCCATGATTCATTGTTTGTGCATAACACCCAGTGCTCTATGCAGAACGTGCCCTCTTTAATACCCATCACCAGGCTCACCC
>NW_027979768.1:0-204 GCF_054177405.1 Leptonychotes weddellii
ACACGGAGAAGGAGGAGGGCGACGAGGTGGCGCACGAGGTGGAGATGATCATCAAGCACAACCGGTTCGTCAGGGAGACCTACGACTTCGACATCGCCGTCATCAAGCTGAAGACGCCCATCACCTTCCGCAGGAACGTGGCCCCCGCCTGCCTGCCCCAGAAGGACTGGGCCGAGGCCACGCTCATGACACAGAAGACGGGCA
>NW_027979769.1:0-1083 GCF_054177405.1 Leptonychotes weddellii
TTATATCTTAGAAATATTATATGAAATACAATAACATGTCCTATATTTCCTACTTTGCCTGAAAAAACAAAAGAAATCATGTTGTCTTGTGCACAAGGTAGAAAATTACCTGTTGTTACACTTCTGTTTATTTGTATTCCTCTCTTATTTTCTATATTTTATAAATCTCAAAACTACAATTGAAGTTACTGTACACTTTGGTGAACTGAGATGAGAAAGAGATCCTTGAATGTAAGTACTTAATCTAAAAGAATGAGAACAAACTAGAATAGATAGCATGTGGCTTGAGAGAGTCTATATAATGAAGAAAAGAGACAAAACTAGTGACCCATGATTTAGAATAAGTATGACATTTAAAAATTTAGGAAAATATGAATAATGAACAAAGAACCTTAAAATAATTTAATGTTTTTAAAAATATTTTTTTAATGATAGCTGTATGGTTTATAATGATCTCTGATGCATATACAACCACTGTCAATATAGATGATGATGTGTTTTAAAAATTTTAAGGGGTGCCTGGGTGGTTCAGTCAGTTAAGCATCTAACTCTTGATTTGGCTCAGGTCATGATCTCAGGGTTATGAGACTGAGCCCCATACTGGGCTCTACACTCATCAGGGAGTCTGCTTGAGATTCTCTCTCTCCATCTCCCTCTACTCTCTCTAAAATAAATAAATCTTTTAAAAAAATTTTAAAAATAATTGCTCTCAAACACCTACTTTTCATAAATATTCTTGACTTATGCATTTTATCATACTGTATAGCACTGATAAAGAGAAGTGACATTTACTATAACAAAAGAAGCATACCTGTGTGTGTTACAACAGGTATGGTTATTATTAAGTTCAAAACAAAAATAGAATCTCTGTGACATGTACATAGTTATTTCAGAAAAAGCTATTTGGTGTTTTTTAATTAGTTTAAGAACTTAACTAAATTTGTCAAGATTATTACAGATTGCATGGAAGATGATTATACTGCACATAATTTGCACTATAAATATTTGCATTCAATCTACCAACAACTTTTCCAACCCTTGACATAACTATAAAATGATACTAGTCTACAATTGGACATCATT
>NW_027979770.1:0-204 GCF_054177405.1 Leptonychotes weddellii
AGATTCTGAGAAAAAGGCAAAGAAGGGAATAATAAGAGATGTAAATCTCTAATAAGAGATGCAGATCTCTCACTAGAAATAGTAGCCAAAGAATAGGTAAAAATTGTGACTAAACATTTACTATAACTTTTAAAAACTTAATAAAGCAAGTCAGGGTCATAAAGTAGAAATGTAAGAATCAGGGGCGAGATAGTAAAAAAGTTA
>NW_027979771.1:0-204 GCF_054177405.1 Leptonychotes weddellii
AAAACGATGGCATGATCTCATAAATCTGAGGAGAACCTGGGAGAAGCTTCTGTTAGCAGCTCATGCCCTTGTTGCCACTGAAAACCCAGCTGAAGTCAGTGCCATATCCCCGGGGAATACTGACCAGCGAGCTGAAGTTTGCCGCAGCTGCTGGAGCCGCTCGGCTCCTGGAACCTTCCCTAAGCCACCACTTCCGGTGTTTCC
>NW_027979772.1:0-204 GCF_054177405.1 Leptonychotes weddellii
GATACAATTACTAATCAGAGCCATCTTTTAGTCCATTTCTACTAAAATTCCAGAATAAACTTGTAATATTTCCATATTCTGACTTACATGCTATTTCATTTCATATATTCTACTTTTATTTAGTCTAAACAAGACTAGTATTGGTCAACAGCAAATTTATCAAGGCAAAATTTTAGTTTTAGATCACAGATCTGGAGGGGAAAA
>NW_027979773.1:0-204 GCF_054177405.1 Leptonychotes weddellii
GGCCGGATCGGCTCATACACCTGGATGGGCCTCAGTGACCCTGAAGGAGTCTGGAAATGGGTGGACGGGCCGGACTACGAGACCAACTTCAAGTGAGTGCGCCCTGGCTTTCTGTGCCCTTCTGCGGCCTTGCACTCTTGCTCCTCCAGGCTCTGGCCCTCAGCCCCTGGTTCCCGGACCCCCGGGGTGCCCTCTGAGCCTCCC
>NW_027979774.1:0-204 GCF_054177405.1 Leptonychotes weddellii
ATTCTATTGGCTGATTTGCAAGCTGGTTATTTATGTAGAGACTGGACTGTCAATATTAGTTCTTTTTTTTTTTATTCTTATGTTAATCCCCATACATTATATCATTAGTTTTAGATAAAGTGTTCCATGATTCATTGTTTGTGCATAACACCCAGTGCTCCATGCAGAATGTGCCTTCCTCAATACCCACCACCAGGCTCACCC
>NW_027979775.1:0-204 GCF_054177405.1 Leptonychotes weddellii
TGTTCGGGCGCCTGGGTGGCTCAGTTGGTTAAGCGACTGCCTTCGGCTCAGGTCATGATCCTGGAGTCCCGGGATCGAGTCCCACATCGGGCTCCCTGCTCAGCAGGGGGTCTGCTTCTCCCTCTGCCCTCTTCCCTCTCGTGCTCTCTGTCTCTCATTCTCTCTCTCTCAAATAAATAAATAAAATCTTTAAAAAAAACAAAA
>NW_027979776.1:0-204 GCF_054177405.1 Leptonychotes weddellii
AGATACTGAGAAAAAGGCAAAGAAGGGAATAATAAGAGATGTAAATCTCTAATAAGAGATGCAGATCTCTCACTAGAAATAGTAGCCAAAGAATAGGTAAAAATTGTGACTAAACATTTACTATAACTTTTAAAAACTTAATAAAGCAAGTCAGGGTCATAAAGTAGAAATGTAAGAATCAGGGGCGAGATAGTAAAAAAGTTA
>NW_027979777.1:0-204 GCF_054177405.1 Leptonychotes weddellii
CCATCTACTTACACACCATACACACAGCACACGCTCAGATATCGCACACACACCATCTACTTACACACCATACACACAGCACACGCTCAGATATCGCACACACACCATCTACTTACACACCATACACACAGCACACGCTCAGATATCGCACACACACCATATACTTACACACCATACACACAGCACACGCTCAGATATCACACA
>NW_027979778.1:0-204 GCF_054177405.1 Leptonychotes weddellii
GACACCAGAAATCATAAGCTAGGGGTGCCTGGGTGGCTCAGCCGGTTAAGCAGCTGCCTTCAGCTCAGGTCATGATACCAGGGTCCTGGGATCGAGCCCCACATCGGGCTCCCTGCTCAGCTCCCTCTGCTGCTCCACCTGCTTGTGTGCACTCTCTCTCTCTCTCTGTCAAATGAATAAAATCTTAAAAAAAAAAAAAAGAAA
>NW_027979779.1:0-204 GCF_054177405.1 Leptonychotes weddellii
AGGGAGGGAGTCACACAAAAACATACAGTCAGGAGGTGGGGATCACTGGGAGCCATTTACAACAGGAGCACCTCCTAGACCAGCCTCACAGGACAGACAGGGCATTCCAAGAGATACCCAGTGCAGAATGCTTAGACAGATTAATAGTCAATCAAGTAATATGTATGCTGGCCCTGTATCCTTTGCATTTTTTTTAAACCGTTC
>NW_027979780.1:0-1083 GCF_054177405.1 Leptonychotes weddellii
GTGTGTGCCCACCCACACGTGTGGTGTGTGCTGATGCTTGAAAATGAGAAGGGAGAAAGCCGCCAGAAGGCAAAGATCTCGTAAGCCCCTCTCGGGGGCGAAGGATGTAGTCCTAAGGATGGCAGGGAGCCACTCACGACCACCTGACTCCCCACACTTTCCTGAGTCTTCCCTCGTCCCAGCCCCTGGGTCTGCTTTTAGCTATTCCTCTTCTGCAATCCCACGGCCCCGTGGACCCGCCTGTCACAGGGAGCACCCACCATCCAGACTGTAAAGGCTAATGCACCTGACTGTGAAGGCCCTGTTGGAAGGGACCACGTCTTACTCATCTTTGGATGCTTAGCATCTAACAGGGCCATGAAATCAATCAATAAAAAAATAAACGTGCATGTATGTGTTTCTGGCAGATAATGTGTTTTAGAAATACTCCTCTTGGAGCCATGTCCAAGATGGCCTGGAGAGCCCTGGGGGTAAAGATCTTTCTTCTAAGTCATAAACACGTTTTCTGCTCTCAGGTTTTCCTCCTCCAATTCAGGGGTTCCTATGACACCCACATTTTTGTAAGTGGCTGATGAATCTATGCCCCAACAAAAACTTGTCAATGCATCACTGCTGTGGGACTCCAGGTGCTTCTTAAAAATGTTAAAGTGGAACAAAATGTTTGCTCCATTTCAATGAGACATACAAAGATGATGAGGCTGTCAGTAAGTCATTCTCGAGTATCTGCTGTGCATTGAACAACTTGTTACGCGTGATCGATCTAGAACAGGCAAGTAGACATGAGTAAATGAACAAGTCTGTCCCTGGTGTGGAAACGCATGCAGCTTAACTGCATAAACATACACGCACACAAATGAGTGTGCACACGTACGTCTAGGCACGCATATCTGTGTTCACAGACAGATGCAAACAGCATGCCACACCAGTCAGACTGTTCAGCTCTTCACTCAACTGGTAAGGAACTTCTAATGCTGGCAAGCCCGTGATTTGCTGATGTTCTATACATTACATAAAGAAAGCCTTCGATGGGAAGTTTTGCCTACACGATCACACACACACACACACACACACACACACACACAC
>NW_027979781.1:0-204 GCF_054177405.1 Leptonychotes weddellii
GCCTGGGTGGCTCAGTTGGTTAAGCGACTGCCTTCGGCTCAGGTCATGATCCTGGAGTCCCTGGATCGAGTCCCGCATCGGGCTCCCTGCTTGGCAGGGAGTCTGCTTCTCCCTCTGACCCTCCCGACCCTCCCCCTCTCATGTGCTCTCTCTCTCAGTCTCTCTCTCTCAAATAAATAAATAAAATCTTAAAAAAAAAAAAAA
>NW_027979782.1:0-204 GCF_054177405.1 Leptonychotes weddellii
ACATGTCCTACCTGTGATGGAGAGCATGGGAGGCTCTGATCTGGGCTGGGGCTTCAGGAGAGGGAACAGAGGCAGGAGACAGAAAAGTCCGGATGAGGAGGTTGAGGGATGGCAGGCAGGGACATTGCTGCTGTAGAACTGGAAGGCTATAGCAGCTGGTTGACTGAGGGGCTGAGGGGGAGCAGGAGTCTGGACCCAATCTGG
>NW_027979783.1:0-204 GCF_054177405.1 Leptonychotes weddellii
AGGAGGAGGAGCAGGAGGAGCAGGAGGAGGAGGAGCAGGAGTTAGCAAGGATGTGGAGAAATTAGAACATTTGTGCACCGCTCATGGGAATATAAAATTGTGCCGCCACTGTGGAAAATGGTAGCTCCTGAAAAAATTAAACGTAGAACTACCACATGATTCATCAGTTCCTCTTCTGGGTATATGCCCAAGAGAATGGACAGC
>NW_027979784.1:0-204 GCF_054177405.1 Leptonychotes weddellii
ATACGGGGCTCGATCCCAGGACCCTGGGATCATGACCTGAGCCGAAGGCAGACGCTTAACGACTGAGCCACCCAGGCGCCCCAAGCGTTCAACTCTTGATTTCAGCTCAGATCATGATCTCAGGGTCATGAGATCAAGCCCTCATTGGGCTCTGTGTTGAGAGCATGGAACCTGCTTAAGATTCTCTCTCCCTCTCCCTCTATC
>NW_027979785.1:0-204 GCF_054177405.1 Leptonychotes weddellii
GTTTAAAAAAAAACCTTTCATTAATGTAAAATGGCCATATATTTCAGGTACATTTTTAGAGATTTGAGATTCCTGACCTGGTAGGTGAGAGCCTGGGAGACTGAGGTCCCTAGCCAAGCTAATCTAAACTTTACCCTAGCAAGCCGGCAGGCCATGTGCATTGTTTCAACCGTGGATGAAGTTACAAAATCAAAAATGGGAATA
>NW_027979786.1:0-204 GCF_054177405.1 Leptonychotes weddellii
CAGGCATTTGGTTTCATTATCATTTGATCTGAGGGTTGGAATAGATTATAGGGATTTTTTCCTTGAGCAATTACCTATATAGAAAAAATAAGTGGTGCATTACAGATAGAGTTTTAGACTCCACTTAGTCCCTAATTTACTGCGTGGCCTTGGGCAGAGCTCTTAATCTACCTGGGCTGCATGTTCATCAATAAAAAAAGTAGG
>NW_027979787.1:0-204 GCF_054177405.1 Leptonychotes weddellii
CCCCGTGTTCTCCGGCAACCACCAGTTTTTCTCTGTGTTTATGGCTCTGTTTCTGCTGTTTTGTTTTGTTTTTTAGATTCCACATATAAATGAAATCATATGGTATTTGTCTTTATTTGACTTATTTTACTTAGTGTAATGCCCTCTAGGTACATCTATGTTGTTGCAAATGGCAAGATCTTATTCTTTTTTATGGCTAAATAA
>NW_027979788.1:0-204 GCF_054177405.1 Leptonychotes weddellii
CTAGCTGTGTGATACCATTTAGATATTTTGTATTGCTCCAGCAGTAGCAGTGAACCCACAATTAACTGACCATAATTACCTCCCAAGTCTCAAGGAAGGTGGAATACTAAGAAGTTACCATCTGCTGCCTTATGGGCGTGTTCAGTGTAGCTGAACAGTTAGAATATAGGTACCTAAAGGTGAAATACATACACTATGAGACTA
>NW_027979789.1:0-204 GCF_054177405.1 Leptonychotes weddellii
AACTGATTTCTGTGCATTGATTTTGTATCCTGCCACATTACTGAATTGCTGGATGAGTTCTAGTAATTTGGGGGTGGAGTCTTTTGGGTTTTCCACATAAAGTATCATGTCGTCTGCGAAAAGAGAGAGTTTGACTTCTTCTTTGCCAATTTGAATACCTTTTATTTCTTTTTGTTGTCTGATTGCTGTTGCTAGGACTTCTAG
>NW_027979790.1:0-204 GCF_054177405.1 Leptonychotes weddellii
ATAAGAAGGAGGGAATGATCAACTCTATCCAAAGCTATAAAGTAAAAAATAATGTGGACTGAAAATTGACTATTACATTTAAATATATTTATTATAGTTTAAAATGTGCTTATTGCATTTAAATATATGTACTGTATTTTAAAATATATTTATTGTATCTAAATATATTTATTATATTTTATTATATTTGAGACATAGAGGTCA
>NW_027979791.1:0-1083 GCF_054177405.1 Leptonychotes weddellii
GACTTGGTTAGATTTTAGTTTTTATTTCTCTAGGAAGGGTTTCTCTAATAACTTCCATGCTTTTTTCAAGCCCAGCTAGTATCTCTAAAATCATCATTCTGAACTCTAGGTCTGACATCGTACTAATGTCCATATTGAGTAGGTCCCTGGCAGTCCGTACTGCCTTTTATTCTTTTTGTTGAGGTGATTTTTTTCCATCTTGTCATTTTGTCCAGAGGAGAATAGATGAATGAGAGAACAAACTGCTAACAGGGTAACAACATCCCCAGAAAAATATACTCTAAAGAAATCAGAAGAGACCTGAAACTGGGGGAAAAGAAAGGGAAAGAAAGAAAAAAGAAAAAGAAAAAAAAAGAAAATGATAAAAACAAACAAAAACAAAAAAAACAATATGATCAAATATGATCAGGCTGGTGCATAGATCAGTGCAACACACTAGATTTTGGGTGTATTTTGGTCTGTTAGAAGAAAGTGCCTCCCAAAATTTTAAAGAAAGAAAAACTTATGTACAAAAACAAGGGTTGATACAATGAAGGGATGGAATGACTGTAAAGATGAAAAGTATAAAAAAATTTATAAAAGGAATTGATAAGAAATTGTTTAAAAAAGAAAGAAGAGGATTTAAAAAGAAAAAAAGAAAAAAAAGGGAGATAATGTGATCAGGCAGGAGACTAGAACAAAGCCATACTAGAGATTTAGGGTATATTTTGATCTGTTAGAAACTGTATCTCAAAATTTTAAAGAGAACAACATATATATATGCCAAAAATAAGGGTAACTACTATGAAGGGATAAATTATGACTCTAAAAATGAAAAATAAAAATGTTTTTATAAAAATGGGATTGATAAGATGTTGGTTGAAAAAGGGAAAAAGAAAAATTCAAAAATTTTTTTTAAACATTTAACTTTGAAAGACTAAAGAATCATGGTTAAAAAGCCATGGATTCTGTGTGCATTATTCCCCTAGTGCTGGAGTTCTGCCATTCTCATTGATCAGTAAACTTGGTCTTGGCTGGCTGTTCTTGCTGATATTCTGGGGGAGGGGCCTGTTGCCGTGGTTCCCAAATGTCTTTGCTGGAGGC
>NW_027979792.1:0-204 GCF_054177405.1 Leptonychotes weddellii
ACGGGCGCCTGGGTGGCTCAGTTGGTTAAGCGACTGCCTTCGGCTCAGGTCATGATCCTGGAGTCCCTGGATCGAGTCCCGCATCGGGCTCCCTGCTCGGCAGGGAGTCTGCTTCTCCCTCTGACCCTCCCCCCTCTCATGCTCTCTCTATCTCATTCTCTCTCTCAAATAAATAAATAAAATCTTTAAAAAAAAAAAAAGATC